>NC_084617.1:2825465-2877965 GCF_033978795.1 Nerophis ophidion
TTATATACTGTAAAAAAACCCCATTGTTTTTACTGTAAAATTCTGGTGACTGAGCTGCCAGTTTTTAGAGTAAAATTTGAAAATTTTTTTGCAGCTTATGTAAAAAAATATTGTTGTTAATGTATTAAGTATGTATATTCATATATTACTCATTGTTAAAATTTCGATGTGGCCCTCAATGAAAACCAGTTTGACACGCCTGTTCTAAAATATCCATCCATTATATGAATCTGTTTGAACTATTACATAAACATAAAGGAAGTGATAATAATAATAATGATACATATGGTTTCTATTATTGTAATTAATTTTTTTTGTTGTTGTTTCATGTTTTTAGTCACTCTTATGGATATTATTATACTGTTTTTACTTTAATTAATATTTTGGGCAGCTCTGTCACGTGAATTTTACCACTAAAAACAGTGGTATTGTTTCTCCATTCCATACTATTTATACCATTTTTTTATATGCTGTAAAAAACCCCCACTGTTTTTCCTGTAAAATTCTGGTGACTGAGCTGCCAGTTTTTAGAGTAAAATTTTTATATTTTTTTGCAGCTTATGTAAAAAAATATTGTTGTTAATGTATTAAGTATGTATATTCATATATTACTCATTATTAAAATTGCGATGTGGCCCTCAATGAAAACCAGTTTGACACGCCTGTTCTAAAATATCCATCCATTATATGAATTTGTTTGAACTATTACATAAACATAAAGGAAGTAATAATAATAATAATAATAATAATACATATAGTTCATGTTATTGTAATTAATTTAGTTTTTTGTTGTTTCATGTTTTTAGTCACGCTTAAGGATATTGTTATACTGTTTTTACATTAATTAAAATTTTTGGCAGCTCTGTTGCTTGAATTTTACCACTAAAAACAGTGGTATTGTTTCTCCATTCCATACTATTTATACCATTTTTTTATATACTGTAAAAAAAACACTGTTTTTACTGTAAAATTCTGGTGACTGAGTTGCCCAAAATATTAATTAAAGTAAAAACAGTATAACAATATCCATATTGTTATACTGTTTTTACTTTAATTAATATTTTTGGCAGCTCTGTTGCTTGAATTTTATCACTAAAAACAGTGGTATTGTTTCTCCATTCCATACTATTTATACCATTTTTTTATATACTGTAAAAAAAACAACATTGTTTTTACTATAAAATTCTGGTGACTGAGCTGCCAGTTTTTAGAGTAAAATTTCAATATTTTTTTGCAGCTTATGTAAAAAAATATTGTTGTTAATGTATTAAGTATGTATATTCATATATTACTCATTGTTAAAATTGCGATGTGGCCCTCAATGAAAACCAGTTTGACACACCTGTTCTAAAATATTCATCCATTAATTGTGATGAGGTGGCGACTTGTCCAGGGTGTACCCCGCCTTCCGCCCGATTGTAGCTGAGATAGGCGCCAGCGCCCCCCGCAACCCCAAAAGGGAATAAGCGGTAGAAAATGGATGGATGGACTATATGAATTTGTTTGAACTATTACATAAACAGAAATGAAGTGATAATAATAATAATAATAATAATAATACATATGGTTTCTGTTATTGTCATTAATTTAGTTTTTTGTTGTTTCATGTTTTTAGTCACGCTTAAGGATATTGTTATACTGTTTTTACATTAATTAAAATTTTTGGCAGCTCTGTCACGTGAATTTTACCACTAAAAAAAGTGGTATTGTTTCTCCATTCCATACTATTTATACCATTTTTTTATATACTGTAAAAAAAAACCATTGTTTTTACTGTAAAATTCTGGTGACCGAGCTGCCGGTTTTTAGAGTAAAATTTGAATATTTTTTTGCAGCTTATGTAAAAAAATATTGTTGTTAATGTATTAAGTATGTATATTCATATATTACTCATTGTTAAAATTGCGATGTGGCCCTCAATGAAAACCAGTTTGACACGCCTGTTCTAAAATATCCATCCACTATATGAATTTCTTTGAACCATTACATAAACATAAAGGAAGTGAATATAATAATAATAATAATACATATGGTTTCTGTTATTGTAATTAATTTTGTTTTTTGTTGTTTCATGTTTTTAGTCACGCTTAAGGATACTGTTTTACTGTTTTTACTTTGATTAATATTTTGGGCAGCTCTGCTGCTTGAATTTTACCACTAAAAACAGTGGTATTGTTTCTCCATTCCATACTATTTATACCATTTTTTTATATACTGTAAAAAACCCCCACTGTTTTTACTGTAAAATTCTGGTGACTGAGCTGCCAGTTTTTAGAGTAAAATTTCAATATTTTTTTGCAGCTTATGTAAAAAAATATTTTTGTTAATGTATTAAGTATGTATATTCATATATTACTCATTGTTAAAATTGCAATGTGGCCCTCAATGAAAACCAGTTTGACGCGCCTGTTCTAAAATATTCATCCATTAATTGTGATGAGGTGGCGACTTGTCCAGGGTGTACCCCGCCTTCCGCCCGATTGTAGCTGAGATAGGCGCCAGCGCCCCCCGCAACCCCAAAAGGGAATAAGCGGTAGAAAATGGATAGATGGACTACATGAATTTGGTTGAACTATTACATAAACATAAAGGAAGTGATAATAATAATAATAATACATATGGTTTCTGTTATTGTCATTAATTTTGTTTTTTGTTGTTTCATGTTTTTAGTCACTCTTATGGATATTGTTATACTGTTTTTACTTTAATTAATATTTTTGGCAGCTCTGTTGCTTGAATTTTACCACTAAAAACAGTGGTATTGTTTCTCCATTCCATACTATTTATACCATTTTTTTATATACTGTAAAAAAAATACTGTTTTTACTGTAAAATTCTGGTGACTGAGCTGCCAGTTTTTGGAGTGAAATTTTAACATTTTTTTGCAGCTTATGTAAAAAAATATTTTTGTTAATGTATTAAGTATGTATATTCATATATTACTCATTGTTAAAATTGCGATGTGGCCCTCAATGAAAACCAGTTTGACACGCCTGTTCTAAAATATCCATCCATTATATGAATTTCTTTGAACCATTACATAAACATAAAGGAAGTGAATATAATAATAATAATAATACATATGGTTTCTGTTATTGTAATTAATTTTGTTTTTTGTTGTTTCATGTTTTCAGTCACGCTTAATGATATTATTTTACTGTTTTTACTTTGATTAATATTTTTGGCAGCTCTGCTGCTTGAATTTTACCACTAAAAACAGTGTTATTGTTTCTCCATTCCATACTATTTATACCATTTTTTTATACACTGTAAAAACCCCCCACTGTTTTTACTGTAAAATTCTGGTGACTGAGCTGCCAGTTTTTAGAGTAGAATTTCAATATTTTTTTGCAGCTTATGTAAAAAAATATTTTTGTTAATGTATTAAGTATGTATATTCATATATTACTCATTGTTAAAATTGCAATGTGGCCCTCAATGAAAACCAGTTTGACGCGCCTGTTCTAAAATATTCATCCATTAATTGTGATGAGGTGGCGACTTGTCCAGGGTGTACCCCGCCTTCCGCCCGATTGTAGCTGAGATAGGCGCCAGCGCCCCCCGCAACCCCAAAAGGGAATAAGCGGTAGAAAATGGATAGATGGACTACATGAATTTGTTTGAACTATTACATAAACAGAAATGAAGTGATGATAATAATAATAATAATAATAATACATATGGTTTCTGTTATTGTCGTTAATTTAGTTTTTTGTTGTTTCATGTTTTTAGTCACGCATAAGGATATTGTTATACTGTTTTTACATTAATTAAAATTTTTGGCAGCTCTGTCACGTGAATTTTACCACTCAAAAAAGTGGTATTGTTTCTCCATTCCATACTATTTATACCATTTTTTTATATACTGTAAAAAAACCCCCACTGTTTTTACTGTAAAATTCTGGTGACTGAGCTGCCAGTTTTTAGAGTAAAATTTCAATATTTTTTTGCAGCTTATGTAAAAAAATATTTTTGTTAATGTATTAAGTATGTATATTCATATATTACTCATTGTTACAATTTCGATGTGGCCCTCAATGAAAACCAGTTTGACACGCCTGTTCTAAAATATCCATCCATTATATGAATCTGTTTGAACTATTACATAAACATAAAGGAAGTGATAATAGTAATAATAATATATATGGTTTCTGTTATCGTAATTAATTTTGTTTTTGTTTTTTCATGTTTTTAGTCACTCTTATGGATATTAATATGCTGTTTTTACTTTAATTTATTTTTTTGGGCAGCTCTGTTGCTTGAATTCTACCACTAAAAACAGTGTTATTGTTTCTCCATTCCATACTATTTATACCATTTTTTTATATACTGTAAAAAAAACAAAACACTGTTTTTACTGTAAAATTCTGGTGACTGAGCTGCCAGTTTTAGAGGAAAATTTCAATATTTTTTTGCAGCTTATGTAAAAAAATATTGTTGCTAAGTTATTAAGTTTGTATATTCATATATTACTCATTGTTAAAATTGCGATGTGGCCCTCAATGAAAACCAGTTTGACACACCTGTTCTAAAATATCCATCCATTATATGAATTTGTTTGAACTATTACATAAACATAAAGGAAGTAATAATAATAATAATAATAATAATACATATAGTTCATGTTATTGTAATTAATTTAGTTTTTTGTTGTTTCATGTTTTTAGTCACTCTTATGGATATTGTTATACTGTTTTTACTTTAATTAATATTTTTGGCAGCTCTGTTGCTTGAATTTTACCACTAAAAACAGTGGTATTGTTTCTCCATTCCATACTATTTATACCATTTTTTATATACTGTAAAAAAAACCCATTGTTTTTACTGTAAAATTCTGGTGACTGAGCTGCCAGTTTTTAGAGTGAAATTTCAATATTTTTTTGCAGCTTATGTAAAAAAAATATTGTTGTTAATGTATTAAGTATGTATATTCATATATTACTCAGTTAAAATTTCGATGTGGCCCTCAATGAAAACCAGTTCGACACCCCTGTTCCAAAATATCCATCCATTATATGAATCTGTTTGAACTATTACATAAACATAAAGGAAGTGATAATAATAATAATAATACATATGGTTTCTGTTATTGTAATTAATTTTGTTTTTTGTTGTTTCATGTTTTTAGTCACTCTTAAGGATATTATTATACTGTTTTTACTTTAATTAATATTTTTGGCAGCTCTGTCGCTTGAATTTTACCACTAAAAACAGTGGTATTGTTTCTCCATTCCATACTATTTATACAATTTTTTTAATATGCTGTAAAAAACACTGCTTTTACTGTAAAATTCTGGTGACTTAGATGCCAGTTTTTGGAGTGAAATTTAAATATTTTTATGCAGCTTATGTATTATGTATTTTCATATATTACTCATTGTTAAAAGTGGCCCTCTGAGGGCGACAATGAGTGCGATGTGGCCCTCAATGACAACTAGTTTGACACTCTTATCTATTTTATGAATTTGAACTATTAAATGAACTTAAATGATGGCTATTTCTTCCTTGTGGTGAATAATAGTGACAGTTTATGAGATGCAAATCAAGTGTAAGCCACTGTGATTGCTACCTGATAATAATAATAATACATATAGTTTCTCTTATTGTCATTCATTTTGTTTGTGGTCGTTTCATTTTTTCGTCACTATTATAGATATTATTATTATACTGTTGTAGCTTTAATTAAAGTTTTGGCATCGGTTGCTTGAATTTTACCACTAAAAACAGTGGTATTGTTTCTCCATTCCATACTATTTATACCATTTTTTTATATGCTGTAAAAAACACTGCTTTTACTGTCAAATTCTGGTGACTGGAGTGAAATTTAAATATTTTTTTGCAGCTTATGTATTATGTATTTTCATATATTACTCATTGTTAAAAGTGGCCCTCTGAGGGCGACCATGAGTGCAATGTGGCCCTCAATGAAAACTGGTCTGATAATCTTATCTATTTTATGAATTTGAACTATTAAATGAACTTAAATGATGGCTATTTCTTCCTTGTGGTGAATAATAGTGACAGTTTATGAGATGCAAATCAAGTGTAAGCCACGGTGATTGCTACCTGATAATAATAATAATACATATGGTTTCTCTTATTGTCATTCATTTTGTTTGTGGTCGTTTCATTTTTTTCGTCACTATTATAGATATTATTATTATACTGTTGTAGCTTTAATTAAAGTTTTGGCATCGGTTGCTTGAATTTTACCACTAAAAACAGTGGTATTGTTTCTCCATTCCATACTATTTATACCATTTTTTTAATATGCTGTAAAAAACACTGCTTTTACTGTCAAATTCTGGTGACTGGAGTGAAATTTAAATATTTTTTTGCAGCTTATGTATTTTCATATATTACTCATTGTTAAAAGTGGCCCTCTGGGGGCGACCATGACAGCGATGTGGCCCTCAATGAAAACTGGTCTGATACTCTTATCTATTTTATGAATTTGAACTATTAAATGAACTTAAATGATGGCTATTTCTTCCTTGTGGTGAATAATAGTGACAGTTTATGAGATGCAAATCAAGTGTAAGCCACTGTGATTGCTACCTGATAATAATAATCATACATATGGTTTCTCTTATTGTCATTCATTTTGTTTGTGGTCGTTTCATTTTTTTCGTCACTATTATAGATATTATTATTATACTGTTGTAGCTTTAATTAAAGTTTTGGCATCGGTTGCTTGAATTTTACCACTAAAAACAGTGGTATTGTTTCTCCATTCCATACTATTTATACCATTTTTTTATATGCTGTAAAAAACACTGCTTTTACTGTCAAATTCTGGTGACTGGAGTGAAATTTAAATATTTTTTGCAGCTTATGTATTATGTATTTTCATATATTACTCATTGTTAAAAGTGGCCCTCTGAGGGCGACAATGAGTGCAATGTGGCCCTCAATGACAACTAGTTTGACACTCTTATCTATTTTATGAATTTGAACTATTAAATGAACTTATATGATGGCTATTTCTTCCTTGTGGTGAATAATAGTGACAGTTTATGAGATGCAAATCAAGTGTAAGCCACTGTGATAATAATAATAATACATATGGTTTCTCTTATTGTCATTAAGTTTTCTAAACTGGACTTTTAATCGAAGCAGGAGGTAATAAAGGAAGATCTCCATCGAGACAGAGACTTTTAAAACTGAAGAAAGATAAGGAAGACTTCTATAAACAAGTTATCCATGCTTTTGATCAGAAGGAGCTGCGCATGGACTTCATTTATAAGTAAAGGTAAGACCATAATAACGTATTTTTTTTTATTAAATGTGATTTTCATGATGGTATCCTTACATCACACTCACATTTTTAAGCGCAGGCCTAAATTTACCGCATGCCTTTGGTAAGCGCCGGAGTGAGAAGAGGTTCTAAAATAATTCAAGGAAATACGGTAACAAAGATACATATGTTTTCTGTTATTGTCATTGTGTTTGTTGTCGTTTCATGTTTTTAATCACTATTATGGATGTCATTATATCGACACTGCTGTTACTTTAATGAATATTTTTCACATTATAATTGCACGTCTTGTGAACTGCGCCGTAAACGTGCCATTGTTTTCTTTTATCGGACCGACTGACATTCCGTGAATGGTTAATACTAGGGATGCACCGATTAATCGGTAACCGAATATATTCGGCCGAATATGGCAAAAAAAGCCACATTCGGCCTTCGGTGGAATGAGTTAAAAAGGCCGATTAGTGGCGTGTGACGCAATTTTTTGAGGCGGTGACGCAATCAACCAACGTGCAGTGACGTGGTGACGTTGGGATGTGTAGGCTACCTGTATAAGTGTATGAGGTTACAATGTTGTGTACCTGTATAAGTGTATGAGGTTACAATGTTGTGTACCTGTATAAGTGTATGAGGTTACAATGTTGTGTACCTGTATAAGTGTATGAGGTTACAATGTTGTGTACCTGTATAAGTGTATGAGGTTACAATGTTGTGTACCTGTATAAGTGTATGAGGTTACAATGTTGTGTACCTGTATAAGTGTATGAGGTTACAATGTTGTGTACCTGTATAAGTGTATGAGGTTACAATGTTGTGTACCTGTATAAGTGTATGAGGTTACAATGTTGTGTACTTGTATAAGTGTATGAGGTTACAATGTTGTGTACCTGTATAAGTGTATGAGGTTACAATGTTGTGTACCTGTATAAGTGTATGAGGTTACAATGTTGTGTACCTGTATAAGTGTATGAGGTTACAATGTTGTGTACCTGTATAAGTGTATGAGGTTACAATGTTGTGTACCTGTATAAGTGTATGAGGTTACAATGTTGTGTACCTGTATAAGTGTATGAGGTTACAATGTTGTGTACCTGTATAAGTGTATGAGGTTACAATGTTGTGTACCTGTATAAGTGTATGAGGTTACAATGTTGTGTACCTGTATAAGTGTATGAGGTTACAATGTTGTGTACCTGTATAAGTGTATGAGGTTACAATGTTGTGTACCTGTATAAGTGTATGAGGTTACAATGTTGTGTACTTGTATAAGTGTATGAGGTTACAATGTTGTGTACCTGTATAAGTGTATGAGGTTACAATGTTGTGTACCTGTATAAGTGTATGAGGTTACAATGTTGTGTACCTGTATAAGTGTATGAGGTTACAATGTTGTGTACCTGTATAAGTGTATGAGGTTACAATGTTGTGTACCTGTATAAGTGTATGAGGTTACAATGTTGTGTACCTGTATAAGTGTATGAGGTTACAATGTTGTGTACCTGTATAAGTGTATGAGGTTACAATGTTGTGTACCTGTATAAGTGTATGAGGTTACAATGTTGTGTACCTGTATAAGTGTATGAGGTTACAATGTTGTGTACCTGTATAAGTGTATGAGGTTACAATGTTGTGTACTTGTATAAGTGTATGAGGTTACAATGTTGTGTACCTGTATAAGTGTATGAGGTTACAATGTTGTGTACCTGTATAAGTGTATGAGGTTACAATGTTGTGTACTTGTATAAGTGTATGAGGTTACAATGTTGTGTACTTGTATAAGTGTATGAGGTTACAATGTTGTGTACTTGTATAAGTGTATGAGGTTACAATGTTGTGTACCTGTATAAGTGTATGAGGTTACAATGTTGTGTACTTGTATAAGTGTATGAGGTTACAATGTTGTGTACCTGTATAAGTGTATGAGGTTACAATGTTGTGTACCTGTATAAGTGTATGAGGTTACAATGTTGTGTACTTGTATAAGTGTATGAGGTTACAATGTTGTGTACTTGTATAAGTGTATGAGGTTACAATGTTGTGTACTTGTATAAGTGTATGAGGTTACAATGTTGTGTACCTGTATAAGTGTATGAGGTTACAATGTTGTGTACCTGTATAAGTGTATGAGGTTACAATGTTGTGTACTTGTATAAGTGTATGAGGTTACAATGTTGTGTACCTGTATAAGTGTATGAGGTTACAATGTTGTGTACCTGTATAAGTGTATGAGGTTACAATGTTGTGTACCTGTATAAGTGTATGAGGTTACAATGTTGTGTACTTGTATAAGTGTATGAGGTTACAATGTTGTGTACCTGTATAAGTGTATGAGGTTACAATGTTGTGTACCTGTATAAGTGTATGAGGTTACAATGTTGTGTACCTGTATAAGTGTATGAGGTTACAATGTTGTGTACCTGTATAAGTGTATGAGGTTACAATGTTGTGTACCTGTATAAGTGTATGAGGTTACAATGTTGTGTACCTGTATAAGTGTATGAGGTTACAATGTTGTGTACCTGTATAAGTGTATGAGGTTACAATGTTGTGTACCTGTATAAGTGTATGAGGTTACAATGTTGTGTACTTGTATAAGTGTATGAGGTTACAATGTTGTGTACTTGTATAAGTGTATGAGGTTACAATGTTGTGTACCTGTATAAGTGTATGAGGTTACAATGTTGTGTACCTGTATAAGTGTATGAGGTTACAATGTTGTGTACCTGTATAAGTGTATGAGGTTACAATGTTGTGTACTTGTATAAGTGTATGAGGTTACAATGTTGTGTACCTGTATAAGTGTATGAGGTTACAATGTTGTGTACCTGTATAAGTGTATGAGGTTACAATGTTGTGTACTTGTATAAGTGTATGAGGTTACAATGTTGTGTACCTGTATAAGTGTATGAGGTTACAATGTTGTGTACCTGTATAAGTGTATGAGGTTACAATGTTGTGTACCTGTATAAGTGTATGAGGTTACAATGTTGTGTACCTGTATAAGTGTATGAGGTTACAATGTTGTGTACCTGTATAAGTGTATGAGGTTACAATGTTGTGTACCTGTATAAGTGTATGAGGTTACAATGTTGTGTACCTGTATAAGTGTATGAGGTTACAATGTTGTGTACTTGTATAAGTGTATGAGGTTACAATGTTGTGTACTTGTATAAGTGTATGAGGTTACAATGTTGTGTACCTGTATAAGTGTATGAGGTTACAATGTTGTGTACCTGTATAAGTGTATGAGGTTACAATGTTGTGTACCTGTATAAGTGTATGAGGTTACAATGTTGTGTACTTGTATAAGTGTATGAGGTTACAATGTTGTGTACCTGTATAAGTGTATGAGGTTACAATGTTGTGTACCTGTATAAGTGTATGAGGTTACAATGTTGTGTACTTGTATAAGTGTATGAGGTTACAATGTTGTGTACCTGTATAAGTGTATGAGGTTACAATGTTGTGTACCTGTATAAGTGTATGAGGTTACAATGTTGTGTACCTGTATACGTGTATGAGGTTACAATGTTGTGTACCTGTATAAGTGTATGAGGTTACAATGTTGTGTACCTGTATAAGTGTATGAGGTTACAATGTTGTGTACCTGTATAAGTGTATGAGGTTACAATGTTGTGTACCTGTATAAGTGTATGAGGTTACAATGTTGTGTACTTGTATGAGTGTATGAGGTTACAATGTTGTGTACCTGTATAAGTGTATGAGGTTACAATGTTGTGTACCTGTATAAGTGTATGAGGTTACAATGTTGTGTACCTGTATAAGTGTATGAGGTTACAATGTTGTGTACCTGTATAAGTGTATGAGGTTACAATGTTGTGTACCTGTATAAGTGTATGAGGTTACAATGTTGTGTACCTGTATAAGTGTATGAGGTTACAATGTTGTGTACCTGTATAAGTGTATGAGGTTACAAGCACACACTTAATTGAGATTTACTTGAGCCTTCTGTTTACATTATTAGCATATCTACTGTGGCTAAGCATGTAACGATCCGTGACTCGGATCGTTAATGGTTTTGCCCTATTTATGTCTTTGTTCATGTTTTGTTTCTGGACTCTGCCGATCATTTAAGTCTCATCTTAAAACTCATCTGTATACTCTAGCCTTTAAATAGACCTCCTTTTTAGACCAGTTGATCTGCCGCTTCTTTTCTTTCTCCTATGTCCCCCCCTCCCTTGTGGAGGGGGTCCGGTCCGATGACCATGGATGAAGTACTGACTGTCCAGGGTCGAGACCCAGGATGGACCGCTCGTCGGGACCCAGGATGGACCGCTCGCCTGTATCGGTTGGGGACATCTCTACGCTGCTGATCCGCTTCAGATGGTTTCCTGTGGACGGGACTCTCGCTGCTGTCTTGGAGCCACTATGGATTGAACTTTCACAGTATCATGATGGACCCGCTCGACATCCATTGCTTTCGGTCCCCTAGAGGGGGGGGGTTGCCCACATCTGAGGTCCTCTCCAAGGTTTCTCATAGTCAGCATTGTCACTGGCGTCCCACTGGATGTGAATTCTCCCTGCCCACTGGGTGTGAGTTTTCCTTGCCCTTTTGCGGGTTCTTCCGAGGATGTTGTAGTCGTAATGATTTGTGCAGTCCTTTGAGACATTTGTGATTTGGGGCTATATAAATAAACATTGATTGATTGATTGATTGGTTTTGCCCTATTTATGTCTTTGTTCATGTTTTGTTTCTGGACTCTGCCGATCCTTGTTTGAGCACTTCCTTGTTTGTGTTAGTCACCATGGCAACGTATTGTGTTCCTCCACACGGGCTCCTGTCACACACCTGTTTCTAATAATTATTTGTGTATTCAAGCCCACCTGGTTCCTTAGTTGGTCCTCGGTCCATTGCTTGCTTTTCGCATCACGTCACGTTTTGTATCCTTGTGCCCTCGATTATTTTGTGCTAAGTTCCACCTTAGCTTCACGTGCGTGTGGCACGTTGTTTAATGTTTTCTGTTTCCTGCTACGTTTTTAGCATTAGCTTTCCGTGCATTGGCACGCGCTTTGTTTTTCCCCTTTTTTGCACCAGTGTTCTTTTGTTTTATTATATTAAAACGTATTCTTACCTGCAATCCTGCTGACTGGTAGTGTGTGCATCTACGAAGTGGCAACTCCGCGCAACAAGTGCGCCGAACGCGTGACAAAGCAGACTTTTGCCAAAAGGACAATAATTCATTTGTTGTGGGTTTATCCACTTTAATGCACTTTGTTGTTTTTTTGGAATGCATGTTTTGTTTGAAGGCCTAATATAAATAAATACATGGATGGTTGTACTTGTATAGCGCTTTTCTACCTTCAAGGTACTCAAAGCGCTTTGACACTACTTCCACATTTACCCATTCACACACTGATGGAGGGAGCTGCCATGCAAGGCGCCAACCAGCACCCATCAGGAGCAAGGGTGAAGTGTTTTGCTCAGGACACAACGGACGGGATGAGGTTAGTGATTCCCAGAGCCCAAAAAAAGTCTGCGGGCTATAGAGCGTTTTCCGTTCGGGCTCCAGTACTCTGGAATGCCCTCCCGGTAACAGTTCGAGATGCTACCTCAGTAGAAGCATTTAAGTCTCATCTTAAAACTCATTTGTATACTCTAGCCTTTAAATAGACCTCCTTTTTAGACCAGTTGATCTGCCGCTTCTTTTCTTTCTCCTATGTCCCCCCCTCCCTTGTGGAGGGGGTCCGGTCCGATGACCATGGATGAAGTACTGACTGTCCAGAGTCGAGACCCAGGATGGACCGCTCGTCGGGACCCAGGATGGACCGCTCGCCTGTATCGGTTGGGGACATCTCTACGCTGCTGATCCGCTTGAGATGGTTTCCTGTGGACGGGACTCTCACTGCTGTGTTGGAGCCACTATGGATTGAACTTTCACAGTATCATGTTAGACCCGCTCGACATCCATTGCTTTCGGTCCCCTAGAGGGGGGGGGTTGCCCACATCTGAGGTCCTCTCCAAGGTTTCTCATAGTCAGCATTGTCGCTGGCGTCCCACTGAATGTGAATTCTCCCTGCCCACTGGGTGTGAGTTTTCCTTGCCCTTTTGTGGGTTCTTCCGAGGATGTTGTAGTCGTAATGATTTGTGCAGTCCTTTGAGACATTTGTGATTTGGGGCTATATAAATAAACATTGATTGATTGATTGATTTACCCATTCACACACTGATGGAGGGAGCTGCCATGCAAGGCGCCAACCATCACCCATCAGGAGCAAGGGTGAAGTGTCTTGCTCAGGACACAACGGACGTGACGAGGTTGGTACTGGGTGGGGATTTGAACCAGGGACCCTCGGGTTGCGCACGGCCACTCTTCCACTGCGGCAAAAACTTTGTGCTTTTTTTGAAAAGCAAAGGCAACTGGAATATTAAAAAAATGTCAATATTTGTGAATGTGAATTATATTTATATAGCGCTTTTCTCAAGTGACTCAAAGCGCTTTACATAGTGAAACCCAATATCTAAGTTACATTTAAAGCAGTGTGGGTGGCACTGGGAGCAGGTGGGTAAAGTGTCTTGCCCAAGGACACAACGGCAGTAACTAGGATGGCACAAGCGGGAATCGAACCTGCAACCCTCAAGTTGCTGGCACGGCCACTCTACCAACCGAGCTATTCAATAAAAAAATTACTTTATTTGAAAAACATGTCTAAATATTTATTCTAGGCTATTTATGCAATATTAAAAACATTGTGAAAAACTGCATTCATTATTCGGTATTCAGCCAAGCGTTTGAATTTTATTCGGCTTCGGCTTCGGCCACAAATTTTCATTTCGGTGCATCCCTAGTGAATACAATAAAAATTAAAGCTGCAAGCAGCGTTGGTCGGGTCCGCCGTTGGCCGCCGCCTCCGTGTCCCGAGTCCCGATCTTAGTCAAACCAACATAGAGGTTTTTATTCCATGTCTATACGACATTTCTAACAGAAGTTACATGCAGTTTTGTCTGGGTTTTTTCCTAGGGGGCGCTAAGCGCAAGTTAGATTTTTGGGGTTTGGTTTTTTTTTTAGTTGGCATTTTTTGCCAGTCCTGATGTGTGTGCAAAATTTGGTGAGTTTTGAAGCATGTTAAGGGGGTGAAATTACGGATCGGCGATTCTGGATGTTGTTGATAAATGGCTTTCGGTCTGCATAACAGAGCTTTAACTTGCACTTTGAAGCATTTTAAGTAGGTCAAATTACAGCTCAAAGAGGCAAAAACGTCATTTTTTAGGAAAATTTGCGCAGGGGTTCTTTGAAGGCGCGTAAAATCCAAACCGGAGAACTTATCAAAACTTTGATCAATACTTTTAATCAGAAGGGTTCAAACTCTCTCCTGTGCGAGTTTGAAGCCGAAACGACAAACGCACTGGGAGAAGTGTCGATTTGAAAAAGGTGACGGGTTTTCACAAAACTTTTTTTTTGAAGGGGCAATTTTTAACTTCCTGTTGATTTTTGCCGAAGGATGTCTGTGGTTTCTTCCTGGAAGCAGTTTTTTCTGTGTTTTATTGAAAAATTGCGCTAGAGCGCAATTTTGAGTTTTATTATTATTTTTTTTCATTAGATCGCAATTTTTGCCAGTCCTGATGTGTCTGCCAAGTTTGGTGAGTTTTGAAGCATTTTAAGGGGGTCAAATTGCAGCTCAAAGAGGCAAAAATAGCATTTTTTGCGAAAATTTTGCTTTGAATGAGTTTTTGCCAAATTTCTGTTGATTTTGGGTATAGGCATTTCTAATGGGGAATCTAGGTTTAAGTCACACCTACATAGAGGTTTTTGTTCCATGTCTTTACGACATTCCTAACGGAAGTTACAAGCAGTCTGTTTTTTTTTTTTCGTAGGGGGCGCTAGCGCGCATTTTTCATTTTTGGGGTTTGGTTTTTTTATTAGATGG
This sequence comes from Nerophis ophidion, assembly GCF_033978795.1. Lineage (NCBI taxonomy): Eukaryota > Metazoa > Chordata > Actinopteri > Syngnathiformes > Syngnathidae > Nerophis > Nerophis ophidion. The sequence continues at coordinate 2,840,608 of NC_084617.1, forward strand.
CAATTTTCGCCAGTTCTGATGAGTGTGTGAAATTTGGTGAGTTTTGGAGCATGGTCAGTGGGTCAAATTAAGGTTCAAAGAGGCGGCGGAATAATAATAATAATAATAATAATAATAATAATAATAAAACACTACAGATTCAATAGGGTCCTTGCCATGGCAAAGGACATGGAGTCCTTTGCTGGCAGGGCGGACCCTAAAAAAGAAGCGGGGATGTACGACACTCAATAAACGCGTGAACATTTACATTCAAACTGAGGACTGCGGGCCACGTTCCATTTAGAATATTTGCTGTCACAGTCGAGAGTTTTCCTTTTCTATGGAGTGTCAACTTTTACTAGTCCGCCGCCGCCGCTTCTAGTCTGCTTTTACGACCCGGCCGGGTTTATCTTGCTAATTTATACTTTATCACGCTCTGACGAACGTCTCCCAGGACGACGGTCCTACCCGTGGTGAGGTCCGGCGGTCCGAACTCCAGCGGGTAGCGCAGCACGTTGTAGTTGTTCCACACGTAGAGCTGGTTGTCCCGGGGGTTGTAGTCCACCGAGGAGATGTACTGGTAGGGGTTGGGGAAGGCGATGTTGACGGCCTCCTCGCGGCCGCGGTTGGTGTTGTAGGCGTACATCAGCAGGTCTCCGCCCGCCTCGCTGTCGTCGTCCTGGTAGACCGAGCGCACGGCGTAGAGCACGCCGCACGCCATGAAGGCGTTGGACGCCAGCCGCTTGTCGAAGCTCGTCTCCCAGGTGCCCTCGAAGCGCAGCGTGTACGGATTGACCTGAATGTAAAGAACATGTACGGTAGCTCAAAGCCATGAAGGATGTACAAGACGGCATGTTGAAAAGCGACAATACTCAAGCCTCGCTGATTGAAGCATCGAAAGCGACCAAAACCCCAAAACGTTGTCACGTTGTGTAAATGATAAATACAAACCCCGTTTCCATATGAGTTGGGAAATTGTAAATATAAACAGAATACAATGATTTTCAAGCCATATTCAGTTGAATATGCTACAAAGACAACATATTTGACGTTCAAACTCGTAAACTATTATTTTTTTGCAAATAATAATTAACTTACAAAATCATGGCTGCAACATGTGCCAAAGTAGTTGGGAAAGGGCATGTTCACCACTGTGTTACATCACCTTTTCTTTTAACAACACTCAATAAACGTTTGGGAACTGAGGAAACTAATTGTTGAAGCTTTGAAAGTGGAATTCTTTCCCATTCTTGTTTCATGTAGAGCTTCAGTCCTTCAACAGTCTCCGCTGTCATATTTTATGCTTCATAATGCACTACACATTTTCCATGGGAGACAGGTCTGGACTGCAGGCGGGCCAGGAAAGTACCCGCACTCTTTTACTACGAAACCACGCTGTTGTAACACATGGCTTGGCATTGTCTTGCTGAAATAAGCAGGGGCGTCCATGATAACGTTGCTGGGATTACAACATATGTTGCTCCAAAACCTGTATGTACCTTTCAGCATTAATGGTGCCTTCACAGATGTGTAAGTTACCCATGCCTTGGGCACTAATGCACCCCCATACCATCACACATGCTGGCTTTTACACTTTGCGTCGATAACAGTCTGGATGGTTCGCTTCACATTTGGTCCGGATGACACGATGTCGAATATTTCCAAAAACTATTTGAAATGTGGACTCGTCAGACCACAGAACGCTTTTCCACTTTGCATCAGTCCATCTTAGATGATCTCGGGCCCAGAGAAGCCGGCGGCGTTTCTGGATGATGTTGATAAATGGCTTTCGCTTTGCATAGTAGAGCTTTAACTTGCACTTACAGATGTAGCGACCAACTGTATTTAGTGACAGTGGTTTTCTGAAGTGTTCCTGAGCCCATGTGGTGATATCCTTTAGAAATTGATGTCGGTTTTTGATACAGTGCCGTCTGAGGGATGGAAGGTCACGGTCATTCAATGTTGGTTTCCGGCCATGCCGCTTACGTGGAGTGATTTCTCCAGATTCTCTGAACCTTTTGATGATATTATGGAGCGTAGATGTTGAAATCCCTCAATTTCTTGCAATTACACTTTGAGAAAGGTTGTTCTTAAACTGTTTGACTATTTGCTCACGCAGTTGTGGACAAAGGGGTGTACCTCGCCCCATCCTTTCTTGTGAAAGACTGAGCATTTTTTGGGAAGCTGTTTTTATAGCCAATCATGGCACCCACCTGTTCCCAATTAGCCTGCACACCTGTGGGATGTTCCAAATAAGTGTTTGATGAGCATTCCTCAACTTTATCAGTATTCATTGCCACCTTTGCCAACTTCTTTGTCACGTGTTGCTGGCATCAAATTCTAAAGTTAATGATTATTAATTTACCAAACCATTTTTTTTATGAGTTTGAACATCAAATATGTTGTCTTTGTAGCATATTCAACTGAATATGGCTTGAAAATGATTAAAAAAAATATTGTATTCTGTTTATATTTACATCTAACACAATTTCCCAACTCATGTGGAAACGGGGTTTGTATTTTAAAAGACATTATTTCACTGGTCCTTGAGCATTTATTGCCAAATCTGAGAATTCTACTGATTTTGATCATGGTAAATCAGAGGCCATAGCAATACATACGATTTTTTTCAACACTCAACCAGGGGACTATTGGGGCTACTATATTACTATATTGATATGTTCTATGTCCAAACAAGTACTCCCGAATCTCATCAATACATCATGGCCAAGGTTCAGAAGTCTAATTATGTTGTTATAAGCTTTGTTCAAATCTTTGTCCTCAAAATTGTTGGGATTATTGTTCCGGTTGATAGCAAGAACCCATAAATACATTGAAAAATCAAAGCTGTAAGCCGCGATGGACGGGACCGCTTTGGCTGCTGCCCCCGCGACCCAAGCCCGGATGAGCGATAGAAGATGGATGGATAGTAGCTACTATTAGCAAACAGATAAACTTACCAACTCGGCGTAATATCTAAACATCGACACACTCTCTCATCACAACTCTGCCCTGATGGTCGGCACCTATAAGTTTACAATTAGTTGTAAAATGTTGGACGGTTGTTTTTACGATATGAAGGCAAACGGCAACTTTAAAACACAAGGCAGCCATCTTGGTATAGACGATCACAGCCCCTTCCTCACAAATGTTGGTGCGTGCGCAACAGCAGCCGACGGTACAGAAAAAAAACGAAAAAAATAAACCTCTCACTCACTGTGTCTGCGCACGGCGGCCATCTTTGAAATGGTTTCCAGCGCAGCGGTTCTTTAAAAGCTGATAAAATCAAAACCGTAGCAGTAATTAAAACTCTTTCATCAACTTTTAATCAGAAGGGTTCAATTCCTCTCCTGTGGTAGTTTGAAGCCGACATGACAAACGCGCTCAGAGGAGATAATTTTTGAAAAAAGGTGACCGTTTTTTTACAAAACTTTTGTTTTGAAGGGTGAATTGCACACTTCCGTTTGATTTTTGCTGGGGGTTGTCAATATATGAAATGTAGGTCTAAGCGAGAACTACATAGAGGTTTTTGTTTCATGTCTCTACGACATTCCTACTGGAAGTTACCGGCAGTTTTGTCTGTGTTTTCTTCCTAAGAGCAGTTTTGTCTGTGTTTTATTCTTAGGGGACGCTAGAGCAAAATTTTGAGTTTTGGGGTTGGGTTTTTTGATTAGATCGTAATGATGTGTGTGTCCACTTTGGAGGTCAAATTACAGCTCAAAGAGGCAAAGGTGAGTGTTTTTACAAAACTTTTGTTTTGAAGGGAGAATTGCAATTTTCTTGTTGATTTTTGCTGAAGGACGTTAATGTATGAAATATAGGTCTAAGTGAGACCTACATAGAGGTTTTTGTTTCATGTCGCTACGACATTTCTACTGGAAGTTACAGGCTGTTTTTTTCCCTGTTTTTTCTTCCTAGGGGGCGCAATTTTTAGTTTTGGGGTTAGGTTTTTTGATTAAATCGCAATGTTCTCCAATTCTGATGTGTGTGTCAAATTTGGTGAGTTTTGAAGCATGTCAAGGGGGTCAAATTACAGCTCAAAGCTGCAGAATAATAATAAAAAAAGAATAAAACGTCCCAAAGTGACATTCGGCCCCTAAAAAAATAAAATAAAAATCTGTAAAATGGGGGCATTCAAAATCAGGAGCATTATTGATTTAATTTTTTGTAATATAATACTAATGTTTGCCCATAAATGCTAACACGAAGGTGTATCTGCTGAGTTTCATGTAGCGTGAAAGTGTGCACATAAGCATAATGTCATGTGGGAATGAGACAAATAAGGCGAATCAGCAAAAAAAACAAAACGAACAATTCCTGGATGATCAACACAAAGTCTTGTAAATGTGCTGCCGTGTCGTTAAAAACGTACTGGTTGGGTTTTACTTTTAAGGTGGAAAAAATAAACAAAAGAACAAACTAAGCAGGAAGTCGCGTGCGGAAATCAAAATGGATTTAGAATAAAAAGATGCATTCAGGGACAAGAGGAAAAAAACATTTCCCTGCCATGTGATTGCTGTGTAATCACACCGGAGACCTTCGACCCCGCCCACTTCCTGTTATTAAACCCAGATTCCAGCCTAATCCCGGTTTAATCCCCACCTGGCTGACCACCAGCCGCCCGTTGTTGGACTCGGTGGCGTAGATCACCCACAGGCCGTTCTCGTCCACCGCCAGGTCGATGTCGGACTTGCCGCCCCAGCGGTACGGCGAGGTGTCGTGGTAGTTGGCGTTGGTGACGATGGCCTCGCCGCTCTTGATGCGCGTGCGCAGGTCGTACTTGACGATGTTGCGCGTGCGCTCCTTGTTGTAGAAGACGGCGCCGTCGTACACCACGAAGCCCGTGCCGTCCACTCGGTTCGGCAACCTGCGGGGAAGATGGTGTGACTGGTCAAAAGTGGGCGTACACTTGTGAGGAACATCATGGCTGTCTTGAGTTTCCAATCATTTCTACAACTCTTATTTGCACGCTGCTGCCCTGCCCAAGATGGCGGCAAGGAGGCGGAGACTGCGGCTGAGCGGAGAGCTGGGGCGTGCCGGGAGCGACTCTACCAGCGAGATCAGGTGCGTGGCTCGCACACCGGGAAACAATCAACATATCTCCTCACGCTGTATGAAAGGGGAGAAGGAGGAGAGATCGGGGCAGAAAGAGTTGGAGAGTCTGCAGCAGCGACCAAGGAGCAGAAGCAAAGAGAAGAGCAAGAGCGCCAAAGAGCACGCGGTCGGCTGAAAAGCGAGCAGCGGAGAAGGAGCTGAAAAGCGACATGATCGAAAGACAAGCTTTATTTGAAAAAATAAAAGAGTCGAACCTGCTAGAGAAAGATGTCCTTCCTGGGTGGTCAGTGGAACCCGAGCGACGACAGCGTGAGTCGCCCACACGCATTTTTAGCATTACCGCCGGCTCAGGAATAACTCGTTTCGCAAAATATAATTTTTATTAGCGCATGTCTAGAATTTCCGCTGGGTCAAACTCGTTTGGCCAAATAATTAGCATATGCCTAGAATTTCCACCGGGTCAAACTCGTCACGTCACGAGTGACACTTCACCTGTCATCATTTTCAAAATGGAGGAGATTTATTTCAATAATTTGAAATCGCATAAAGGTAAGAAGATTAAGAGTTTTTCAGTAGGACTTTAGGTCCAAACTATTGAATATGCTAAAAAGAACAGTAAGCAGCTATGTTTTATTAATATACCGTAGCTGCGTGTGTCAAATATGAGTCATTAAATGACTCCCGCCTCCTGGTGGTAGAGGGCGCTAGTGATCCTTCTTGCGACTACTCGGCTGCAGAAGAAGTGACAACAAGCAGCGATCCGTTATTTTTTCCTCTCGCTTGCACTTTTAACATGGAGGATTACATATCTAAAACAAAACTTTTTTCTAAACTGGACTTTCAATGGAAGCAGGAGGTAATAAAGGAAGATCTCCATCGAGACAGAGACTTTTAAAACTGAAGAAAGATAAGGAAGACTTCTATAAACAAGTTATCGATGCTTTTGATCAGAAGGAGAAGCGCATGGACTTCATTTATAAGTAAAGGTAAGACCATAATAACGTTTTTTTTATTAAATGTGCTTTTCATGATGGTATCCTTACATCACACTCAATTTTTTAAGCGCAGGCCTAAATTTACCGCATGCCTTTGGTAATCGCCGGAGTGAGAAGAGGTTTTAAATTAATTAGCGCCCCGGCAGCAATTCAAGGAAATACGGTACTTGTTGTTGGTTTTCCGACATGGACTTGTTTCTTCAGCATTGTCCACACGTTTAAGTCAGGACTTTGGGAAGGCCATTCTAAAACCTTCATTCTAGCCTGATTTAGCCATTCCTTTACCACTTTTGAGGTGTGTTTGGAGTCATTGTCCTGTTGGAACACCCAACTGTGCCCAAGACCCAACCTCCGGGCTGATGACTTTAGCTTGTCCTGAACAATTTGGAGCTAATCCTCCATTTACTCTCTGTAAAGCAGCAGTTCTATCGGCAGCAAAACAGGCCCAGAGCATAATACTACCACCACCATGCTTGACGGTAGGTGTGGTGTTCCTGGGATCAAAGTAACAATAGCGCAGTGATGCTCTGGGCAGGTTTTTGGCCTGGTGTCATCTATACTGTCAAAAGTGGACATAGACTTGTAGAGAACAAAATGTCATGGCTGTCTTGAGTTTCCAAAACAGGCCCAGAGCATAATACCACCACCACCATGCTTGACGGTAGGCATGGTGTCCCTGGGATTTAAGGCCTCACCTTTTCTACTCCAAACATCCATCCGTCCATACATTTTCTATCACTTTGTCCCTTTTGGGTTTGGGGGTGGGGTCCCTGGAGCCTATGTCAGCTGTATTTGGGTACACCCTGGACAAGTCGCCACCTCATCGCAGTCCTCCAAACATTTTGTTGGGTATTGTGGCCAATTCTGGACTCTTTTCTTCAGCATTGTCCACAGATTTAAGTCAGGACTTGGGAAGGCCATTCGAAAACCTTCATTCTAACCTGATTTAGCCATTCCTTTACCACTTTTGAGGTGTGTTTGGGGTCATTGTCCTGTTGGAACACCCAACTGTGCCCAAGACCCAACCTCCGGCCTGATGACTTTAGCTTGTCCTGAACAATTCTGAGCTAATCCTCCTATTTCATTGTCACATTTAAAGCAGCAGTTCTATTGGCAGTAAAACAGGCCCAGAGCATAATACTACCACCACCATGCTTGACGGTAGGCATGGTGTCCCTAGGATTAAAGGCCTCACCTTGTCTCCTCCAAACCTATTGCTGGGTATTGTGGCCAAACATCTCCATTTTAGTTCCATCTGACAACAGAACTTTCCTACAGAAGATGTTATCTTTGTCCATGTGAATTTTTTTTTTCAGCTAAATGTGTTGGTTTTCTGACATGGACTTGTTTCTTCAGCATTGTCCACACATTTAAGTCAGGACTGTTGTGGGTTGGGGGCCATTCTAAAACCTTTAACCCATTCCTTTACCATTTTTGAGGTGTGTTTGGGGTCATTGTCCTGTTGGAACACCCAACTGTGCCCAAGACCCAACCTCCGGACTGATGATTTTAGCTTGTCCTGAACAATTTGGAGCTAATCCTCCTATTTCATTGTCACATTTAAAGCAGCAGTTCTATTGGCAGTAAAACAGGCCCAGAGCATAATACTACCACCGCCATGCTTGACGGTAGGCATGGTGTCCCTGGGATTAAAGGCCTCACCTTTTCTTCTCCAAACCTATTGCTGGGTATTGTGGCCAAACAGCTCCATTTTAGTTCCATCTGACAACAGAACTTTCCTACAGAAGATGTTAGGGTGAATTTTTGACCAAAACTGGTGCAGTTCAGCTAAATGGGTTGGTTTTCTGACATGGACTTGTTTCTTCAGCATTGTCCACACATTTAAGTCAGGACTGTTGTGGGTTGGGGGCCATTCTAAAACCTTTAACCCATTCCTTTACCACTTTTGAGGTGTGTTTGGGGTCATTGTCCTGTTGGAACACCCAACTGCGCCCAAGACCCAACCTCCGGCCTGATGGTTTTAGCTTGTCCTGAACAATTTGGAGCTAATCCTCCTATTTCATTGTCACATTTAAAGCAGCAGTTCCATTGGCAGTAAAACAGGCCCAGAGCATAATACTACCACCACCATGCTTGACGGTAGGAATGGTGTCCCTAGGATTAAAGGCCTTGCCTTTTCTTCTCCAAACCTATTGTTGGGTATTGTGGCCAAACAGCTCCATTTTAGTTCCATCTGACAACAGAACTTTCCTACAGAAGATGTCATCTTTGTCCATGTGAATTTTTGACCAAAACTGGTGCAGTTCAGCTAAATGGGTTGGTTTTCTGACATGGACTTGTTTCTTCAGCATTGTCCACACATTTAAGTCAGGACTGTTGTGGGTTGGGGGCCATTCTAAAACCTTTAACCCATTCCTTTACCACTTTTGAGGTGTGTTTGGGGTCATTGTCCTGTTGGAACACCCAACTGTGCCCAAGACCCAACCTCCGGTCTGATGATTTTAGCTTGTCCTGAACAATTTGGAGCTAATCCTCGTTTTTCATTGTCACATTTAAAGCAGCAGTTCTATTGGCAGTAAAACAGGCCCAGAGCATAATACTACCACCGCCATGCTTGACGGTAGGCATGGTGTCCCTAGGATTAAAGGCCTCACCTTTTCTTCTCCAAACCTATTGTTGGGTATTGTGGCCAAACAGCTCCATTTTAGTTCCATCTGACCACAGAACTTTCCTACAGAAGATGTCATCTTTGTCCATGTGAATTTTTCACCAAAACTGGTGCAGTTCAGCTAAATGGGTTGGTTTTCTGACATGGACTTGTTTCTTCAGCATTGTCCACACATTTAAGTCAGGACTGTTGTGGGTTGGGGGCCATTCTAAAACCTTTAACCCATTCCTTTACCACTTTTGAGGTGTGTTTGGGGTCATTGTCCTGTTGGAACACCCAACTGTGCCCAAGACCCAACCTACAGCCTGATGACTTTAGCTTGTCCTGAACAATTTGTAGCTAATCCTCCTATTTCATTGTCACATTTAAAGCAGCAGTTCTATTGGCAGTAAAACAGGCCCAGAGCATAATACTACCACCACCATGCTTGACGGTAGGCATGGTGTCCCTAGGATTAAAGGCCTTGATTTTTCTTTTTCAAACATATTGCTGGGTATTGTGGCCAAACAGCTCCATTTTAGTTCCATCTGACCACAGAACTTTCCTACAGAAGATGTTATCTTTGTCCATGTGAATTTTTTTTTCAGCTGTGTTGGTTTTCTGACATGGACTTGTTTCTTCAGCATTGTCCACACATTTAAGTCAGGACTGTTGTGGGTTGGGGGCCATTCTAAAACCTTTAACCCATTCCTTTACCACTTTTGAGGTGTGTTTGGGGTCATTGTCCTGTTGGAACACCCAACTGTGCCCAAGACCCAACTGTGCCCAAGACCCAACTGTGCCCAAGACCCAACCTCCAGGCTAATGGTTTTAGCTTGTCCTGAACAATTTGGAGCTAATCCTCCTATTTCATTGTCACATTTAAAGCAGCAGTTCTATTGGCAGTAAAACAGGCCCAGAGCATAATACTACCACCACCATGCTTGACGGTAGGCATGGTGTCCCTAGGATTAAAGGCCTTGCCTTTTCTTCTCCAAACCTATTGCTGGCTATTGTGGCCAAACATCTCCATTTTTGTCTCCTCTGACACCACAAGGACAAACTTCTGTGGTCAAACCCAAGACAGCTAAGACATTACGTTCGTTACAAGTGTGTGTAAACATTCGACCACGACTGTAGTCTCCTACAAGTGTGGCGGGAAAACGGGGCAAAGAAATGGATCCATGGGCAGTTTGATGCCTACTTGTAGGTGGTGGTGACTCGGTTCTGTTTGAAGTCCTCCCAGGACGCGTACTCAAACAGCATGTCGGTGCGGTAGGGGGTCCAGGGCATGACGTAGAAGCGGTCCCCGGACTGAAGCGGGTCCTTGCACCACGCCCCCGCCTGGTGCTCCGCCTCCTGCAAAGAGCTGGGCGCCTGCACTCGGAGCAACGTCCCCGGACACACAAAGACTGTGGGACACAGAGACAAAGGTTGGAAAGCAGAAGGAGAGAGGAGGTGAAGTCAAGATTGTGGACAGTCGAGGACATGAAGATGGAGAGGAGGACAGAGACAACTGGATGAGGTCATCCTTGAAGGACTTGTGTGTGAATGTTCCAATGCTGAAGTTGGACTGAAATCCTGGGATTTGGTTTTTCCGAATTAAGTAGAACACACAATTCCCGGAATATTCTGAAGTTGGGACAGTTGGAATCAGATGAAAAATGTGGGAGTTGTGGAACTTTGAAGAATGTTCCATTGACTTCAATGGGAAGTACAGAAAAAAATGGGGTATTTTGGGAAAAGCGAGAATATTTTTGAAAATGGTAAAAAAAACGTCAATGGTCTGAATGAGTTAGAATGGTTGGTGTTGGAATTTTGGGTCTTATTATTATTATTATTTGGTAAATGGTATTAGGGAGTTTTGGGAAAGACAGGGGTTTATTTGAACTTTGAAAAAGGGTAGTTTGAATTTCCAGAATGTTGGAATGAGTTGAGGGTCGAATAATTTGAAAAAGGGCCTATTCATTTAAAAGAGGGAAAATTAAAAAAATAAATAAATAAATTGGAAAATCCAGGATTTTTTTTAGAATTGTTGCACACAATTCCTGAACAAAATGAATATTTTGAAGTTGGAACAGTTGGAATGTGTGGAATGTGTTGAATGTGGAACGGTTTGAAGAATGTGGGAAATGTGGACGTTTGAAAAATGGCCAATTCATTTAGAAAAGGGAAAATGAAAAAAATAAAATAAAATAAATTTTAAAAATTCCGGGAATTTGTTTTAGAATTGTTGCACACAATTCCTGAACAGGCTGAATATTTTGAAGTTGGAACAGTTGGAATCAGATGAAAAATGTGGGAGTTGTGGAACTTTGAAGAATGTTCCATTGACTTCAATGGGAAGTTCAGATAAAAATTGGGAATTTCGGGAAAAGCATGAATTTTTTTGAAAATAGTGAAAAAAACTTGAATGGTCTGAATGAGTTGGAGTGGTTGGTGTTGGAATTTTGGGTCTTATTATTATTATTATTTGGTAAATGGTATTAGGGAATTTAGGGAAAGACAGGGGTTTATTTGAACTTTGAAAAAGGGTAGTTTGAATTTCCAGAATGGTGGAATGAGTTGAGGGTCGAATAATTTGAAAAAGGGCCTATTCATTTAAAAGAGGGAAAATTAAAAAAATAAATAAATAAATTGGAAAATCCAGGATTTTTTTTAGAATTGTTGCACACAATTCCTGAACAGAATGAATATTTTGAAGTTGGAACAGTTGGAATGTGTGGAATGTGTTGAATGTGGAACGGTTTGAAGAATGTGGGAAATGTGGACGTTTGAAAAATGGCCAATTCATTTAGAAAAGGGAAAATGAAAAAAATAAAATAAAATAAATTGTAAAAAATCCGGGAATTTTTTTTTAGAATTGTTGCACACAATTCCTGAACAGGCTGAATATTTTGAAGTTGGAACAGTTGGAATCAGATGAAAAATGTGGGAGTTGTGGAACTTTGAAGAATGTTCCATTGACTTCAATGGGAAGTTCAGAAAAAAATTGGGTATTTCGGGAAAAGCGGGAATTTTTTTTGAAAATAGTGAAAAAAACTTGAATGGTCTGAATGAGTTGGAGTGGTTGGTGTTGGAATTGTGGGTCTTATTATTATTATTTGGTAAATGGTATTAGGGAATTTCGAAAAAGTCAGGAGTTTTTTTGAACTTGGAAAAAGGGTAGTTTGAATTCCCAGAATGTTGGAATGTGTTGAGGGTGGAATGGTGTGAAGAATGTGGGAAATGTGGACGTTTGAAAAAAGGCCAATTCATTTAGAATAGGGAAAATGACAAAAAAAATGACAAAAAATTGGAAAATCCGGGAATTTTTAAAAAAATTGTTGCACACAATTCCTGAACAGGCTGAATATTTTGAAGTTGGAACAGTTGGAATCAGATGAAAAATGTGGGAGTTGTGGAACATTGAAGAATGTTCCATTGACTTCAATGGGAAGTTCGGAAAAAATTGGGTATTTCGGGAAAAGCATGAATTTTTTTGAAAATAGTGAAAAAAACTTGAACAGTCTGAATGAGTTGGAGTGGTTGGTGTTGGAATTTTAGGTATTATTATTATTATTTGGTAAATGGTATTAGGGAATTTCGGGAAAGTCAGGAGTTTTTTTGAACTTTGAAAAAAGGTAGTTTGAATTCCCAGAATGTTGGAATGTGTTGAATGTGGAATGGTTTGAAAAATGGCTAATTCATTTAAAATAGGGAAAATGAAAAAAATAAAATAAAATAAATTGTAAAAAATCCGAATTTTTTTTTAGAATTGTTGGAGTAAAGCACACAATTCCTGAACAGAATGAATATTCTGAAGTTGGAACAGTTGGAATCAGATGAAAAATGTGGGAGTTGTGGAACTTTGAAGAATGTTCCATTGACTTCAATGGGAAGTTCAGAAAAAAATGGGGTATTTTGGGAAAAGCGAGAATTTTTTTGAAAATGGTAAAAAAAACTTGAATGGTTTGAATGAGTTTGAATGGTTGGTGTTGGAATTTTTGGTATTATTATTATTATTTGGTAAATGGTACTAAGGAATTTCGGGAAAGTCAGGAGTTTTTTTGAACTTTGAAAAAGGGTAGTTTGAATTTCCAGAATGTTGGAATGTGTTGAATGTGGAATGGTGTGAAGAATGTGGGAAATGTGGACGTTTGAAAAATGGCCAATTCATTAAGAATAGTGAAAATAAAATAAAAAAATGACAAAAAATTGGAAAATCCAGGATTTTTAAAAAAAAATTGTTGCACACAATTCCTGAACAGGCTGAATATTTTGAAGTTGGAACAGTTGGAATCAGATGAAAAATGTGGGAGTTGTGGAACTTTGAAGAATGTTCCATTGACTTCAATGGGAAGTTCGGAAAAAAATGGTAATTTTGGGAAAAGCGGGAATTTTTTGGAAAAATGGTAGAAAAAAACTTGAACAGTCTGAATGAGTTGGAATGGTTGGTGTTGTAATCTTTGGTATTATTATTTGGTAAATAGTACTAAGGAATTTCGGGAAAGACAGAAGTTTTTTTTTTTTTTTGAACTTGGAAATGTCACGCCCACGGGGTTCATGTTTTGTTTTGGTCATGTTCGGTTTCGTTTTTTTGGACATTCGATTCTTGTTCCTGCACTTCCTTGTTTTTCTTATTTCCATAGCAACTCATTAGTTTCCACCTTGTCTTCATGTCACGCACCTGTTTGTAATCACCATAGCTATTATTTAAACCAGAAGTTGCCAGGAAGTCATCCTGGCGACTTTAGCCCTCAACTCCTTTCATGCCATGCCTAGTTTCCCTCCTGCTCATGCCACCTAAGTTTTTGGTTGTGTTATGTCACAGTTGTTTAGTTTTGTTTTTGTCTGTAGTCATGCCATTGTGCTAATTTTGTTTTCAGTAGCCAAGTGTTTGTACCTCCTTGTGAGGGCCCTTTGTTTGCCTTTTTTGTTAGTTAAAGTGTCTAAAAATAAATATGTTTCGCTTGTGTCAGTTTCCCTTTTCGTTGGGCATTTTGGGAAAAGCGGGAATTTTTTTGAAAATGGTAAAAAAAACCTTCAATGGTCTGAATGAGTTGGAATGGCTGGTTTTGGAATATTTGGTATTATTATTTGGTAAATGGTATTAGGGAATTTTAGGAAAGTCAGGAGTTTTTTTGAACTTGGAAAAAGGGTAATTTGAATTCCCAGAATGGTGGAATGTGTTGAATGTGGAACGGTGTGAAGAATGTGGGAAATGTGGACGTTTGAAAAATGGACAATTAATTTTGAAAGGAGACAATGCAAAAAAAATGAAATAAATACAATTTTGGGTAATCCGGGAATTTTTATTTTTGAATTGTTGCAGTAAAGCACAAAATTCCTGAATAGGCTCAAAATGTTGCTATTCACTATTATGTTAGATCCACTATGGACTGGACTCTCAATATTATGTTAGATCCACTATGGACTGGACTCACACTATTATGTTAGATCCACTATGGACTGGACTCTCACTATTATGTTAGATCCACTATGGACTGGACTCTCAATATTATGTTAGATCCACTATGGACTGGACTCACACTATTATGTTAGATCCACTATGGACTGGACTCTCAATATTATATTAGATCCACTATGGACTGGGCTCTCACTATTATGTTAGATCCACTATGGACTGGACTCTCACTATTATGTTGGATCCACTATGGACTGGACTCACACTATTATGTTAGATCCACTATGGACTGGACTCTCACTATTATGTTAGATCCACTATGGACTGGACTCTCAATATTATGTTAGATCCACTATGGACTGGACTCACACTATTATGTTAGATCCACTATGGACTGGACTCTCAATATTATATTAGATCCACTATGGACTGGGCTCTCACTATTATGTTAGATCCACTATGGACTGGACTCTCACTATTATGTTAGATCCACTATGGACTGGACTCTCACACTATTATGTTAGATCCACTATGGACTGGACTCTCACACTATTATGTTAGATCCACTATGGACTGGACTCTCACATTATTATGTTAGATCCACTATGGACTGGACTCACACTATTATGTTAGATCCACTATGGACTGGACTCTCACACTATTATGTTAGATCCACCATGGACTGGACTCTCACTATTATGTTAGATCCACTATGGACTGGACTCTCACTATTATGTTAGATCCACTATGGACTGGACTCTCACTATTATGTTAGATCCACTATGGACTGGACTCTCACACTATTATGTTAGATCCACTATGGACTGGACTCTCACATTATTATGTTAGATCCACTATGGACTGGACTCTCACACTATTATGTTAGATCCACTACGGACTGGACTCTCTCACTATTATGTTAGATCCACTATGGACTGGACTCTCACTATTATGTTAGATCCACTATGGACTGGACTCTCACTATTATGTTAGATCCACTATGGACTGGACTATCACTATTATGTTAGATCCACTATGGACTGGACTCTCACACTATTATGTTAGATCCACTATGGACTGGACTCTCACTATTATGTTAGATCCACTATGGACTGGACTCTCACACTATTATGTTAGATCCACTATGGACTGGACTCTCACTATTATGTTAGATCCACTATGGACTGGACTCTCACTATTATGTTAGATCCACTATGGACTGGACTCTCACTATTATGTTAGATCCACTATGGACTGGACTCTCACTATTATGTTAGATCCACTATGGACTGGACTCTCACTCTTATGTTAGATCCACTATGGACTGGACTCTTACTATTATGTTAGATCCACTATGGACTGGACTCACACTATTATGTTAGATCCACTATGGACTGGACTCTCACTATTATGTTAGATCCACTATGGACTGGACTCACACTATTATGTTAGATCCACTATGGACTGGACTCTCACACTATTATGTTAGATCCACTATGGACTGGACTCTCACACTATTATGTTAGATCCACTATGGACTGGACTCTCACACTATTATGTTAGATCCACTATGGACTGGACTTTCACAATATATGCGAGACCCACTCGGCGTCCATTGAATCCCGGGGTGTCACCCACATCTTCAGTCCTCTCCAAGGTTTCTCATAATCATTCACATTGACATCCCACTGGGTTGTGAGTTTTTCCTTGCCTTCATGTGGGCTCTGAACCGAGGATGTTGTTGTGGCTTGTGCAGCCCTTTGAGACCCTGCTGATTTAGGGCTATATAAGTAAACATAGAAGTTGACCCATTTCACACAAGTAGTGTCCCGCCTCTGATTCTCTGAAGGTGGAAAATCGCTGGCTTGAATTCCAGTTCCACCTTTTTTTCCCCCCCGATGCTGTTATTCTGCATTCATGTGGAAAAAGGCGGAAATGTGCCAGCTTTTGAGAGCACGGGGAAAGAAGCTGATAGAAGTTAGTTGGTAATTAAAAAAAGGGAGAATAGGAAGGATGATAACGGGCAGCAGGAGAAGAAGATGAGATGCATTATCAGATTGAAAATAAAGGTTTGCAGGACATGGACGTGGTGGCTGCAGCACACCTGAATAACATCAATGGCAGCACTTCCCGCTCAGGTGTAGTCGCACATCTAATTCTCATCGGCCTACTTTTTATTTGATTGCGCTCTTTTATCTCAAAGGCCCGTGTCTCTTCGCTCGCTTGGCGGCTGGAAAAGCTGCGGTGATTGTGGAGCTCGCTTTATTAGGGACTCAAACCGGCCTCTCAGTCGGAGAGACGAGCCACAATTCTATAAAAGTCTTTATCATTTATCAAATTGGATTTCTTCAGGTTCGAGGAACACACTTTTTAAGACTTTGGCTCGCAAACAAGTTGACTCTAATACAATCATGAGTTGGGGAATTGTGTTGGATGTAAATATAAACAGAATACAATGATTTGCAAATCCTTTTCAAGCCATATTCAGTTGAATATGCTACAAAGACAACATATTTCTTGTTCAAACTCATAAACTTTTTTATTTTTTATTGCAAATAATAATTAACTTATAATTTGATGCCAGCAACACGTGACAAAGAAATTGGGAAAGGTGGCAATAAATACGGATAAAGTGGAGGAATGCTCATCAAACACTTATTTGGAACATCCCACAGGTGTGCAGGCTAATTGGGAACAGGTGGGTGCCATGATTGGCTATAAAAACAGCTTCCCCAAAAAATGCTCAGTCTTTCACAAGAAAGGATGGGGCGAGGTACACCCCTTTGTCCACAACTGCGTGAGCAAATAGTCAAACAGTTTAAGAACAACCTTTCTCAAAGTGACATTGCGAGAAATTGAGGGATTTCAACATCTACGCTCCATAATATCATCAAAAGGTTCAGAGAATCTGGAGAAATCACTCCACGTAAGCGGCATGGCCGGAAACCAACATTGAATGATCGTGACCTTCCATCCCTCAGACGGCACTGTATCAAAAACCGACATCAATCTCTAAAGGATATCACCACATATGCTCAGGGACACTTCAGAAAACCACTGTCACTAAATACAGTTGGTCACTACATCTGTAAGTGCAAGTTAAAGCTCTACTATGCAAAGTGAAAGCCATTTATCAACAACATCCAGAAACGCCGTCGGCTTCTCTGGGCCCGAGATCATCTAAGATGCCATCCATCCATCCATTTTATTCCCTTTTGGGGTCGCGGTGGGTGCTGGCGCCTATCTGGCGGCGTAGCTCGGTTGGTAGAGTGGCCGTGCCAGCAACTTGAGGGTTGCAGGTTCGATTCCCGCCTCCGCCATCCTAGTCACTGCCGTTGTGTCCTTGGGCAAGACACTTTACTCCCAGTGCCACCCACACTGCTTTAAATGTAACTTAGATATTGGGTTTCACTATGTAAAGCGCTTTGAGTCACTTGAGAAAAGGGCTATATAAATATCATTCACTATTCACTATTCACTATCTCAGCTTCAATCGGGCGGAAGGCGTAGTGCACCCTGGACAAGTCGCCACATTCACATTCACACACTGGGAACCATTTAGTGTTGCCAATCAACCTATCCCCAGGTGCATGTCTTTGGAGGTGGGAGGGGCCTATCCCCAGGTGCATGTCTTTGGAAGTGGGAGGGGCCTATCCCCAGGTGCATGTCTTTGGAGGTGGGAGGGGCCTATCCCCAGGTGCATGTCTTTGGAGGTGGGAGGGGCCTATCCCCAGGTGCATGTCTTTGGAGGTGGGAGGAAGCTGGAGTACCCGGAGGGAACCCACGCATTCACGGGGAGAACATGCAAACTCCACACAGAAAGATCCCGAGCCTGGAATTGAACCCAGGACTGCAGGACCTTCGTATTGTGAGACAGACGCACTAACCCCTCTGCCACCGTGATGCCCAGATGGACTGATGCAAAGTGGAAAAGTGTTCTGTGGTCTGACGAGTCCACATTTCAAATTGTTTTTGAAAATATTCAACATCGAGTCATCCGGACCAAAGGGGAAGCGAACCATCCAGACTGTTATCGACGCAAAGTGTAAAAGCCAGCATGTGTGATGGTATGGGGGTGCATTAGTGCCCAAGGCATGGGTAACTTACACATCTGTGAAGGCACCATTAATGCTGAAAGGTACATACAGGTTTTGGAACAACATATGTTGTCATCCAAGCAACGTTATCATGGACGCCCCTGCTTATTTCAGCAAGACAATGCCAAGCCATGTGTTACAACAGCGTGGTTTCGTAGTAAAAGAGTGCGGGTACTTTCCTGGCCCGCCTGCAGTCCAGACCTGTCTCCCATGGAAAATGTGTGGCGCATTATGAAGCGTAAAATAGGACAGCGGAGACCCCGGACTGTTGAAGGACTGAAGCTCTACATAAAACAAGAATGGGAAAGAATTCCACTTTCAAAGCTTCAACAATTAGTTTCCTCAGTTCCCAAACGTTTATTGAGTGTTAAAAGAAAAGTTGATGTAACACAGTGGTGAACATGCCCTTTCCCAACTACTTTGGCACGTGTTGCAGCCATGAAATTCTAAGTTAATTATTATTTGCAAAAAAAACAAAAACGTTTATGAGTTTGAACATCAAATATGTTGTCTTTGTAGTGCATTTAATTGAATATGGCTTGAAAATGATTTGCAAATCATTGTATTCTGTTTATATTTACATTTAACACAATTTCCCAACTCAAATGGAAACAGGGTTTGTAGATGAGACACAGTGATTTTGTCTTAGAAAGTCTGAGAAAGTTGTACATGTAAACCAACTACGGTGAGTTCAAGGACCGTCAAAATTAGTAGGACAAAACAGCGCTCGCCAAATACTCGAATCAGTGAAGCATGTTTAATACAAACAGTGTGCTTTATAACAATTAGGCAGGTTTATGTCATGTTTGTCCTCCTACAGAAACCACATTAAAACTAAAAAAATTATTTTTTCCCCCTCATTTTTGAAAAAGCCCCAGAGAGCCACTAGGGCGGCGCTAAAGAGCCACAGGTTCCCGACCCCCTGGTCTATTAGATGCAATGTTATTGGGACCATGATTTATAACATCACTTCTTCACACCTCCTCATATGGAAGATACTTTTCCTTCTTCATGTCTCAAGAAGGCTAGAAACACACACACACACACACACACACACGCACACACACACACACACACACACACACACACACAGCAGATATGTGTTTGATTACAGGTGGGGGGGGGGTCATTGACTGAAACTATGCCATGAGACCACCCAGCATGTCAGGTGAGCCGCAAGCAAAAAGGTGCTGGCATCCTCACACACAACAAAAGAGTTGGACTCGCGACAGGACAAAACAGCTGAGGACCCCCCCCCCCCCCCATCCAACCCCCCAACACCCGTGCAGCCTCTTTGCCAGTTGATTAATTTGACTCTTTGGCTTGGGGTAGCAGACACCTGCTGGTCACCTCGTGATTGAACGCGTCCGTGAACTAATTGGACACCACGGGGGTGTTCAAAAACACACACACACACACACACTTTTTAGCTGTCTTTTCAATCCTGATGTATCCAAGAGGAGACTGAGGGCTGCCGCAGCAAAATGGAGACTGTGGACTACGATACTGCGTTATCCGGAGCTAAACTAACAGTTGCGTGCATGTGTTAGCGTGCCATTTCTAACCATCATAACCGGCATAGCTCGGTTGGTAGAGTGGCCGTGCCAGCAACTTGAGAGTTGCAGGTTCAATTCCCGCTTGTGCCATCATAGTTACTGCCGTTGTGTCCTTGGGCAAGACACTTTACCCACCTGCTCCCAGTGCCACCCACACTGGTTTAAATGTAACTTAGATATTGGGTTTCACTATGTAAAGCGCTTTGAGTCACTTGAGAAAAGCGCTATATAAATATAATTCACAATTCACACGTCACATAAAGGTTAGGTATTTTATCCGAGAGGAGACTGAGGGCACTATGAACATGATCTGTTGCAGCAAAAAAGAACCCAAAGACTATCATGCTGCTATAGATGGAAATTGAGTTGGTTTGTTTCATGGTTTTCTAGCCATCGGAAAACAGATACACATTTCATCGGAGAAGAGACTGTGGGCTGCAATAAAACAGGCTGCTGCACTATAATAGACGCTGTGGAGAATAACAATAGTGTCTGGATCTACTGAAGGTGTTAGGCAAGTTTGATTCTTGGGGTTTTGGCCATCACAGAAAAGCTGCACATTTTATCTGAGAAGAGACTGCGGGCGGTAAGAAAATTAGCTGCTGCAGTAGAATAGAAACTGTGGAGTATACATAATACTACAGTATATAAAAAGTTAAGCGTTCAGTAACGTTTTGTTTTTTTGTTGGATTTCGAGCCATAACAGAAAGGATTACACTTTATCTGAGAGGAGACTGAGGGCAGCAAAAAAACGATAAGTAGCAATAGAGAGTAGAATCTGTGGCGTATAAAATTGCAGCGATAAAGGTTGGTTAACTTTTTCTTTGTGTTGATTCTAGACATCAGAGAAAAGCTACACATTTTATCCGAGAAGAGACTGCGGGCGGTAAGAAAATTAGCTGCTGCAGTAGAATAAAAACCGTGGAGTATACGTGATATTACAGTATATAAAATGTTAAGTGTTCAGTAACGTTTTGTTTGTTTGTTGGATTTCGAGCCATCACAGAAAGGATTACACTTTATCTGTGAGGAGACTGAGGGCAGCAAAAAAACAATCAGTTGCAATGGAGAGTAGAATGTGTGGCGTATAAAATTGCAGCGATAAAGGTTGGTTAATTTTTTCTTTGTGTTGATTCTAGACATCACAGAAAAGCTACACATTTTATCCGAGAAGAGACTGCGGGCGGTAAGAAAATTAGCTGCTGCAGTAGAATAAAAACCGTGGAGTATACGTAATACTACAGTATATAAAAAGTTAAGTGTTCAGTAACGTTTTGTTTGTTTGTTGGATTTCGAGCCATCACAGAAAGGATTACACTTTATCTGAGAGGAGACTGAGGGCAGCAAAAAAACGATAAGTGGCAATAGAGAGTAGAATCTGTGGCGTATAACAGTGCAGCGATAAAGGTTGGTTAACTTTTTCTTTGTGTTGATTCTAGACATCAGAGAAAAGCTACACATTTTATCCGAGAAGAGACTGCGGGCGGTAAGAAAATTAGCTGCTGCAGTAGAATAGAAACTGTGGAGTATACATAATACTACAGTATATAAAAAGTTAAGCGTTCAGTAACGTTTTGTTTGTTTGTTGGATTTCGAGCCATCACAGAAAGGATTACACTTTATCTGTGAGGAGACTGAGGGCAGCAAAAAAACGATCAGTTGCAATGGAGAGTAGAATCTGTAGCGTATAAAATTGCAGCGATAAAGGTTGGTTAATTTTTTCTTTGTGTTGATTCTAGACATCACAGAAAAGCTACACATTTTATCCGAGAAGAGACTGTGGGCGGTAAGAAAATTAGCTGCTGCAGTAGAATAAAAACCGTGGAGTATACGTGATATTACAGTATATAAAAAGTTAAGCGTTCAGTAACGTTTTGTTTGTTTGTTGGATTTCGAGCCAGAACAGAAAGGATTACACTTTATCTGAGATGAGACTGAGGGCAGCACAACAACGATAAGTAGCAATGGAGAGTAGAATCTGTGGCGTATAACATTGCAGCGATAAAGGTTGGTTAACTTTTTTTTTGTGTGTTGATTCTAGACATCACAGAAAAGCTACACATTTTATCCGAGAAGAGACTGCGGGCGGTAAGAAAATTAGCTGCTGCAGTAGAATAAAAACCGTGGAGTATACGTGATATTACAGTATATAAAAAGTTAAGTGTTCAGTAACATTTTGTTTGTTTGTTGGATTTCGAGCCATCACAGAAAGGATTACACTTTATCTTAGAGGAGACTGAGGGCAGCAAAAAAACGATCAGTAACAATAGAGAGTAGAATGTGTGGCGTATAACATTGCAGCGATAAAGGTTGGTTAACTTTTTCTTTGTGTTGATTCTAGACATCACAGAAAAGTTACACATTTTATCCGAGAAGAGACTGCGGGCGGTAAGAAAATTAGCTGCTGCAGTAGAATAGAAACTGTGGAGTATACATAATACTACAGTATATAAAAAATTAAGCGTTCAGTAACGTTTTGTTTGTTTGTTGGATTTTGAGCCAGAACAGAAAGGATTACACTTTATCTGAGAGGAGACTGAGGGCAGCAAAAAAACGATCAGTAGCAATAGAGAGTAGAATCTGTGGCGTATAAAATTGCAGCGATAAAGGTTGGTTAATTTTTTCTTTGTGTTGATTCTAGACATCACAGAAAAGCTACACATTTTATCCGAGAAGAGACTGCGGGCGGTAAGAAAATTAGCTGCTGCAGTAGAATAAAAACCGTGGAGTATACGTGATATTACAGTATATAAAAAGTTAAGCGTTCAGTAACGTTTTGTTTGTTTGTTGGATTTCGAGCCATCACAGAAAGGATTACACTTTATCTGAGAGGAGACTGAGGGCAGCAAGAAACCGATCAGTAGCAATAGAGAGTAGAATCTGTGGCGTATAACATTGCAGCGATAAAAGTTGGTTAACTTTTTCTTTGTGTTGATTCTAGACATCACAGAAAGCATAAACCGTTTATCCAAAAGGAAACTGAGGGCACTAAACAAGCGGAATGGAAATAATAAAATCTATGACTAATATTCGTCTTTGTCTTTTCTCAATCTTTTTGTCCAAAGAGTACTTTGCTGTACTGAATGTTGCCAGTAAAAAAGTGTCAAGAAGTAGTATAATATGTTAAAGAGAGTTTGCATGAATGCCCAAATAAAATAAAAATAAAAAATATCTGAACAACAAATTATTTCCATGACGACCCCGGCTGACAACAATCAAGCGACAGTGTTTATCGATCTAGAGCCAGCAGGAGCACAATAGATGTGAGGTGTGCACCGTACAGGGCGAGATGTTATCACCCTGATAAAAGCACGACAACCACGACTATAAAAGTCTGCAGTAAAAGCAAGAACATAACACACAGAACGGTGACACAGGCCATGTAGTGACCCATTACACACAGAACGGTGACCCATTACACACAGAACGGTGATAATGGTCGTGTAGTGACTCATTATACACAGAACGGTGACCCATTACACACAGAGGGGTGATACTGGCCATGTAGTGACCCATAACACACAGAACGGTGACCCATAACACACAGAACGGTGATACTGGCCATGTAGTGACCCATAACACACAGAACGGTGATAAAGGTCATGTAGTGACTCATTATACACAGAACGGTGACCCATAACACACAGAACGGTGATAATGGTTATGTAGTGACTCATTATACACAGAACGGTGATACTGGCCATGTAGTGACCCATAACACACAGAACGGTGATAATGGTCATGTAGTGACTCATTATACACAGAACGGTGACCCATTACACACAGAACGGTGATACTGGCCATGTAGTGACTCATTACACACAGAACAGTGATAATGGCCATGTAGTGACCCATTACACACAGAATAGTGATAATGACCATGTAGTGACCCATAACACACAGAACGGTGATAATGGTCATGTAGTGACCCATTCCACACAGAACGGTGATACTGGCCACGTAGTGACCCATAACACACAGAACGGTGATAATGGTCATGTAGTGAACCATTACACACAGAATGGTGATACTGGCCATGTAGTGACCCATTACACACAGAATTGTGATAATGACCATGTAGTCTATCTGTGTTGGCCCGGCGATGAGGTGGCGACTTGTCCAGGGTGTACCCCGCCTTCCGCCCGATTGTAGCTGAGATAGGCGCCAGCGCCCCCCGCGACCCCAAAAGGGAATAAGCGGTAGAAAATGGATGGATGGATGGACCATGTAGTGACCCATAACACACAGAACGGTGATAATGGTCATGTAGTGACTCATAACACACAGAACGGTGATGCTGGCCATGTAGTGACCCATTACACACAGAACGGTGATACTGGCCATGCAGTGACCCATTACACACAGAACGGTGATACTGGCCATGTAGTGACCCATAACAAAAAGAACGGTGATACTGGCCATGTCGTGACTCATTACACACAAAACAGTGATAATGGCCATGTCATGACCCATAACACACAGAACGGTGATAATGGTCATGTAGTGACTCATTACACACAGAACGGTGAAAATGGCCACATCGTGACCCATTACCCACAGAACGGTGATACTGGCCACATATTGACTCATCACACACAGAACGGTGATACTAGCCACGTAGTGATCCATTCCACACAGAATGGTGATACTGGCCATGTAGTGACCCATTACCCACAGAACGGTGATACTGGCCATGTAGTGACCCATTACACACAGAACGGTGATACTGTCCGTGTCGTGACTCATTACACACAGAACGGTGATACTGGCCGTATAGTGACCCATTCCACACAGAATGATGATACTGGCCACGTAGTGACCCATTCCACACAGAATGATGATACTGGCCATGTAGTGACCCATTACACACAGAACGGTGATACTGGCCGTATAGTGACCCATTACACACAGAACGGTGATACTGGCCGTATAGTGACCCATTACACACAGAATGATGATACTGGCCATGTAGTGACCCATTACACACAGAACGGTGATACTGGCCGTATAGTGACCCATTACACACAGAACGGTGATACTGGCCGTATAGTGACCCATTCCACACAGACTGATGATACTGGCCGTGTAGTGACCCATAAACAAAGCCAGGAATACTCCGCCTTGAGGTAGGATAAAGGACAAGAGACACATGCAAGCCCCTGGTGTGCACTCACAAAAAGGACACGGCCATGTTGCCAGGTCCACATCCTGCATCACTCACACATAATTGTCTGAGAGGATGAAGTCGACTCGTGTCTCCCAGGAAAAAAAAACATGCATTGGGTTTAAAATCACAGAAACTAGCAGACAGTTAACATCAAAATATCCTCCAAAAAGCACACAATAGCACAGAAGCTAGACATAAATAAATGTCGTTATTTGAACAATATTGACACTTGTCAAAATAAAAACAAGTACAACATAATCCTAGTGGCATAATGAATCCGATGACGGGGATACCTAACTGTACGGTGTTCTTTATCTGTTTCCAGTCCCTGGTGGAGAAAATGGTGTTGAACTCTGAGTGTAAACATAACTTGGCTCTAGGGAAATGAACTATTATCTGAAAATCGCAAAAATAAGTTATTAGGGATAAGAAAATTATGGGGAAAGTTATGTGATAAGCAGGAGGGAAATGTTAGAATAATTATGTATCTATTATCACACTAATTTTAGTATGCTTAAAGTCCGTTGCTTTAGTTATTAGCTATTGTGCTCAAGTTAGACTTTTTCTAATCCATGCAAGGACAAAACTTCTTGTCTGAGGGGTGGCCTCTGCCACGGATGTTATCTTTGTTTCAGCCCGCTATCAGCCAAGGACTTCAAGGACCTCAACGAAGGTAAGACAGCACGGAGATGAAGTAGAGACTTCAAGGACCTCAACGAAGATAAGATGACAACACCGTCACGTACTGTGCGTCCTGGACCTGCTTTGCATAGTATATCTGACCACTCCTTTTAGAGGCAGCCTCAGTGATGTTGACTATGGAACTCTGAATAAAAAGAGGGACGTGGGAGCTGAACCTTAGAGCGTGAGGCGAGACTGTGACTAAGTGTGCAGCTCCAGGCATTCTCCTCATGAGCTATATCGAACTCTGTCTCTTCCTTTTTTCTTGTCTGATGAATAGATGTCATGAGTAATTGAACCTGACAGTCGGCTTGTAAGTACTCAGTGTGTGCGCGCTGCCCAACATGCTCGCAAAAACCAGCAATGTCATAATGTGACGTCATGCGTGTTAAAAAAGGGGGTGAGGAACCGGTACTTTTTAGAAGTGGTATAGTACTGAATATGATTTATTAGTATCGCGGTACTATACTAGTACCGGTGTACCGTACAACCCTAGCCGATACTGATCGGTGGCTGATCAATCAGCAAATCGCGAGTTAATATAGGAGATAGTTTGACTCTGGAAAGCATTATTTTACTTTATAATATTTCCTGTGGATATACGATCCGACCTACACTAAAGTTTGTTTATTGAAAAATAAACCAGAGTCAAACCTGCAAGAGCAAAATGTCCTTCCTTGATGGTCCTTGGAACCCACACGACAGCAAGCAACTGTCACACATGCACATAACATTATTATGATCATTACAGAGAGCAAGGGTCAACAACCTTTTTGAGACCAAGAGTTAAAATAGGAGATAGTTTGATTCTGGAAAGTATTATTTTACTTTATAATATTTCCTCTGGATATACTTTTTAAATTGCATTTCTGTGACTTACACGTTTGTTAAATTTAAAAAAAAAATAGACCAACAAAGTGTTATCAATTTAAATGTTGTTTTTTCTTCTTTTGACACAGCGTTGATTCTCATTAGATTTAGCAGGTTTACTTAATGAAGTGCACAATGAACCCTTTGAAATGATTGAATGGCACTGAGAGTCAATCAGGAAGTGATCATTACATCATTAGCGCCGGTGCACTCCATCAAGACTCGTGTTTTTTGTTTTTTTACAAAAAACACCAACAGAAGGAGTACATTCTTGCCCTGACCCGCCTTGAACCCACATTGATATTGGCCTGCATCCTAGTGGGCAGGATGGTAGCTGCAGCCTGAGCGAGCGCCATCCTCTGACTCCCACCTTGCAAAGCCCGGGGGACAGGTGACTCTGACCCGCGGCCCTCGGCCATCCTTCTTTACCTCCCTCGCCATCTAATTGAATGCTTCTAGCAGCATTGGCCTTATTCTGCGAGCCCTCATTACGGGCGCAGTATGAACGCGGTAAGCGTTTGCTATCAGACGCACATCTTGGAATTAGGTGCGTGCTAAGTCAGGACAGCACACCTGGACCATAAAAGTGTCTGGAAAACAACTGCTTTATATCACAACTTAAATGCTGGTGTTGAGCTAAACACGTAGTCTCTTCTCAAGGACAGTGCTATCACTTTTGCATTCTGAAGTCCCAATTAGGGTCTCTTTCCTACAAGAAGTAATCCAATCCACCTGGGAATGTCAAACTAAGGTGCCTTATCTTGTTTTGTGTTCAAACTGAAATCGCACTATTTAATTAAACTTGGTGGTTAGCTCTCTCCAAGATGAATATAGACATTTATCATTTACAAAATGTAATAGGAATGAATTAATTCACTTCAGCGCTAACAGAAAAACCCAATCAACAACAGTCCGACACAAAATATAGACCGAACTAGTGACCTGAAACATTTGTCTGATAACTCGCCATCTAATTGAATGTTTCTAGCGGGTTAGTCACAAATCTTTAGATTATCAGAGCTGGAATTAGGTGTCTGCTAAATCAGGACAGCACACCTGGACCATAAAGGTGTCTGAAAAACAACTGCTTTAAGTCACAACTTAAATGCTGGTGTTGAGCTAGACACGTAGTCTCTTCTCAAGGACAGGGCTATCACTTTTGCATTCCGAAGTCCCAATTAGGGTCTTTTTCCTACAAGAAGTGATCAAATCCACCTGAGAATGTCAAACTAAGGCGCCTTATCTTATTATGTGCTTCGACTGAAATCGCACTATTTAATTAAACTTGGTGGTTTGCTCTCTCCAAGATGAATATAGACATTTATCATTTACAAAATGTAATAGGAATTAATTAATTCACTTCAGCGCTAACAGAAAAACCCAATCAACAACAGTCCGACACAAAATATAGACCGAACTAGTCACCTGCAACGTTTGTCCGATAACTCGCCATCTAACTGAATGTTTCTAGCGGATTAGTCACAAATCTTTAGATTATCAGAACTGGAATTAGGTGTCTGCTAAATCAGGA
Organism: Nerophis ophidion; assembly: GCF_033978795.1. NCBI lineage: Eukaryota > Metazoa > Chordata > Actinopteri > Syngnathiformes > Syngnathidae > Nerophis > Nerophis ophidion. Next base: position 2,868,554 of record NC_084617.1, read on the forward strand.
CAGCACACCCTGACCATAAAAGTGTCTGGAAAACAACTGCTTTAAGTCACAACTTAAATGCTGGTGTTGAGCTAGACATATAGTCTCTTCTCAAGGACAGGGCTATCACTTTTGCCTTCCGAAGTCCCAATTAGGGTCTCTTTCCTACGAGAAGTGATCAAATTCACCTGCGAATATCAAACTGAGGGGCCTTATGTGCTCCGACTGAACTCGCATTATTTAATTAAACTTGGTGGTTTGCGTTCTCCAAGATGAATATAAACATAAGTCGTCATCTAATCGAATGTTTCTAGCAGCGGGACGCCACAGCAGCATCGGCCTTACTCTGCGAGACCTTATTACGGCCACAGTATGAGCGCGGTATTAGGTGACCGGCGTTTGGAATTAGTTGCAAATCTTGAGATCATCCAAGCTGGAATCAGGTATATGTTAAGTCACCCTGACCATAAAAGTGTCTGGAAAACAACTGCTTTTAGTCACAACTTAAATGTTGGCATTGAGCTAGACATGTAGTCTCTTCTCAAGGACAGGGCTATCACTTTTGCCTTCCGAAGTCCCAATTAGGGTCTCTTTCCTACGAGAAGTGATCCAATCCACCTGCGAATATCAAACTGAGTGTGTGCTCGAACTGAAATCACACTATTTAATTAAACTTGGTGGTTTGTGTTCTCCAAGATGAATATAAACAAAAGTCGCCATCTAATTGAATGTTTCTAGCAGCGGGACGCCACAGCAGCATCGGCCTTACCCTGCGAGCCCTTATTACGGCCACAGTATGAACGTGGTATTAAGTGACCAGAGTTTGGAATTAGTCGCAAATCTTGAGATTATCCGAGCCGGATTCAGGTACATGTTAAGTCACCTTGACCATAAAAGTGTCTGGAAAACAACTGCTTTAAGTCACAACTTAAATGTTGGCATTGGGCTAGACATGTAGTCTCTTCTCAAGGACAGGGCTATCACTTTTGCCTTCCGAAGTCCCAATTAGGGTCTCTTTCCTACGAGAAGTGATCCACTCCACCTGCGAATATCAAATTAAGGGGCGTTATGTGCTCCGACTGAACTCGCATTATTTAATTAAACTTGGTGGTTTGTGTTCTCCAAGATGAATACAAACATAAATCGTCATCTAATTGAATGTTTCTAGCAGCGGGACGCCACAGCAGCATCGGCCTTACCCTGCGAGCTCTTATTACGGCCACAGTATGAACGTGGTATTAGGTGACCGGCGTTTGGAATTAGTCGCAAATCTTGAGATTATCCGAGCTGGAATCAGGTAAATGTTAAGTCACCCTGACCATAAAAGTGTCTGGAAAACAACTGCTTTAAGTCACAACTTAAATGTTGGCATTGAGCTAGACATGTAGTCTCTTCTCAAGGACAGGGCTATCACTTTTGCCTTCCGAAGTCCCAATTAGGGTCTCTTTCCTACGAGAAGTGATCCAATCCACCTGCGAATATCAAACTGAGTGTGTGTTTAAACTGAAATCACACTATTTAATTAAACTTGGTGGTTTGCGTTCTCCAAGATGAATATAAACATAAGTCATCATCTAATCGAATGTTTCTAGCAGCGGGACGCCACAGCAGCATCGGCCTTACCCTGCGAGCCCTTATTACGGCCACAGTATGAACGCGGTATTAGGTGACCGGCGTTTGGAATTAGTCGCACATCTTGAGATTATCCGAGCTAGATTCAGGTAAATGTTAAGTCACCCTGACCATAAAAGTGTCTGTAAAACAACTGCTTTAAGTCACAACTCAAATGTTGGCATTGAGCTAGACATGTAGTCTCTTCTCAAGGACAGGGCTATCACTTTTGCCTTCCGAAGTCCCAGTTAGGGTCTGTTTCCTACGAGAAGTGATCCAATCCACCTGCAAATATCAAACTGAGGGGCCTTATGTGCTCCAACTGAAATCGCATTATTTAATTAAACTTGGTGGTTTGCGTTCTCCAAGATGAATATAAACATAAGTCGCCATCTAACTGAATGTTTCTAGCAGCGGGACGCCACAGCAGCATCGGCCTTACCCTGCGAGCCCTTATTATGGCCACAGTATGAACGTGGTATTAAGTGACCGGCGTTTGGAATTAGTGGCAAATCTTGAGATTATCCGAGCTGGAATCAGGTATATGTTAAGTCACCCTGACCATAAAAGTGTCTGGAAAACAACTGCTTTAAGTCACAACTTAAATGTTGGCATTGAGCTAGACATGTAGTCTCTTCTCAAGGACAGGGCTATCACTTTTGCCTTCCGAAGTCCCAATTAGGGTCTCTTTCCTACGAGAAGTGATCCAATCCACCTGCGAATATCAAACTGAGTGTGTGCTCGAACTGAAATCGCATTATTTAATTAAACTTGGTGGTTTGCGTTCTCCAAGATGAATATAAACATAAATCGTCATCTAATTGAATGTTTCTAGCAGCGGGACGCCACAGCAGCGTCGGCCTTACCCTGCGAGCCCTTATTACGGCCACAGTATGAACGTGGTATTAGGTGACCGGCGTTTGGAATTAGTCGCAAATCTTGAGATTATCCGAGCTGGAATGAGGTGAGGCGACGCGATTAAATGGATTAATTGAGTGTTGATGACGGGCGAGGCACTTCTTTGGCAAACTCTGGCCAGACGGCGAGTGAAACTCACCTTATCAGGGATTAAAAAGGAGAAAAGGGCCGGCTTCTGCTATCATGCTCCAGCACGCCTATTTAAAGCGGCGCTGGCGGGGTTAGGATGCTCCAATAATTGACTATTCATCTCCATAATCCTTCTCCCAGGCACGGGTCAGATGCTACTTGTCAATATGAGGCGGCACCACCAGAATAAGTCGAGTTGTAAAACTATTAACTGGCGAATCGCTCCGAGCCATATTTGGGATTTTAATTCTGCAGTTGCAAAATTCCTCTCCTGCAAAGCATAATTCACCCAACGTGCGGTTGTTGTTATTTCCTAAAAAAGGTATATTTTTAAATCGGCTCTGTGGCTTTGCCCAGTTTGTCTTCACGGGTCCATGGCAGAGGGATCATCGGACCGACTGCTGAGCCGCCCCCCCGCCGCTCTAATTGAATCCTGCACCTGTTACTGGCAGATACAGCAAGCGGCCAGCAGGGGGCGGAATGGAGCGCCGCATGCTAGCAGGTGTGCCATGCTGCAAACAACTTCATGGGCAATTGGGCGTGAGCGTGCAACCAAAGCGCTCGAGTTCGGCTGACTTCTCGCCTGCAAAACGGTCTCTGAAGCAGGGATCTTAAAAGTGCGGATCCAGGGCCACTGGTGGTCCAGGAGAAGGCCCTCAGTGGTCCACCACTGACTGAATTGTTGCATTTATGCGTTAAAACTATTCAACTATCAGGTTTTAAATATCATTTTAGCAATTTTAAATGTCATGTAAGTACAAAAAGAAGCCAACCAAGTAAAAAATAATATCTGTTAAGTTCTAAAACGGGCCGGCGGCAGGGGAGAGCACGCTGCAGCTCTGCCCAAGATGGCGGCAAGGAGGCAAAGGATGAAGCGGAGCGGAGAGGCGGGGCTTACCGGGAGCGACGCCGTCGCAATCTAATTCAGGTGCCTGGCTCACACACCAGGAAACTATTAACATTTCTCCAGATGATGTATAAAAGGAGAGAAGGAAGAGATATCGAGGAGGAAGGAATTGGAAAGCCTGCAGGAGCAGATGAAGAGAGAGCCATAGAAGAGGACGATGACGACGGCGGCTGAAAGAGCGGACCGCGCGCGATCAGTGGAAAGGAGCATCTGCAAAGCGATCCGACCTACACTAAAGTTTGTTTATTGAAAAATAAACCAGAGTCAAACCTGCAAGAGCAAAATGTCCTTCCTTGATGGTCCTTGGAACCCACACGACAGCAAGCAACTGTCACACATGCATATAACAGGGGTCAACAACCTTTTTGAAACCAAGAGCTATTCTTGGGTACTGATTAATGCGAAGGGCTACCAGTTTGATACACACTTAAATAAATTGTATTTCTGTCGTACATTTTTTTTATTTTTACGGAAGGTTTTTTTGTAGAGAATAAATGATGAAAAAAACTTAATTGGACGGTTTAAAAGAGGAGAAAAGCCGAAAAAAATTAAAATTACATTTTGAAACATAGTTTATCTTCAATTTCGACTCTTTAAAATTCAAAATTCTACCGAAAAAACGAAGAGAAGAACTAGCTAATTGGAATCTTTTTGAAAAAAATTAAACAAAGAATTTATGGAATATCATTAGTCATTTTTACAGATTAAGAATAATTTTAGGATTTTGATGACATGTTTTAAATAGGGTAAAATCCAATCTGCATTTTGTTAGAATATATAACAAATTGGACCAAGCTATATTTCTAACAAAGACAAATCATTATTTATTCTAGATTTTCCAAAACAAAAATTTTAAAAGAAATTCAAAAGACTTTGAAATAAGATTTACATTTGATTCAACGAATTTTCTAGATTTGCCATAATATTTTTTTTGAATTTTAATTATAATAAGTTTGAAGAAATATTCCACATATATTCTTCGTCGAAAATTAAAATAAAATATATTCATTATTCTTTACAATAAAAATAAATAAATGTACTTGAACATTGATTTAAATTGTCAGGAAAGAAGAGGAAGGAATTTAAAAGGTAAAAAGGTATATGTGTTTAAAAATTCTAAAATCATTTTTAAGGTTTTATTTTTTCTCTAAAATTGTCTTTCTGAAAGTTATAAGAAGCAAAGTAAAAAAAATAATGAATTTATTTAAACAAGTGAAGACTAAGTCTTTAAAATATTTTCTTGGATTTTCAAATTTTGAGTTTTGTCTCTCTTAGAATTAAAAATGTCGAGCAAAGCGAGACCAGCTTGCTAGTAAATAAATACAATTTAAAAAATAGAGGCAGCTCACTGGTAAGTGCTGCTATTTGAGCTATTTTTAGAACAGGCCAGCGGGCGACTCATCTGGTCCTTACGGGCGACCTGGTGTTGGTGACCCCTGACCTAGAGAAGATACTTTCTATAAAATGCTGGGAAACATAGGATTATTAATTTTTGGCAGGTTAAAGTTCTGGACTCTTCATTATGGAATTCAAAGTGAAACATTACAGTCCTGAGGTGACCCATAATGCTGTATAATAGACTGTATTTATATTATTCACATGTTAATAATGCTGTATAATAGACTGTGTTTATGTTATTCACATGTGAATAATGCTGTATAATAGACTGTATTTATGTTATTCACATGTGAATAATGCTGTATAATAGACTGTATTTATATTATTCACATGTGAATAATGCTGTATAATAGACTGTATTTATATCATTCACATGTTAATAATGCTGTATAATAGACTGTGTTTATGTTATTCACATGTTAATAATGCTGTATAATAGACTGTGTTTATGTTATTCACATGTGAATAATGCTGTATAATAGACTGTATTTATGTTATTCACATGTGAATAATGCTGTATAATAGACTGTATTTATATTATTCACATGTGAATAATGCTGTATAATAGACTGTATTTATATTATTCACATGTTAATAATGCTGTATAATAGACTGTGTTTATATTATTCACATGTGAATAATGCTGTATAATAGACTGTATTTATATTATTCACATGTGAATAATGCTGTATAATAGACTGTATTTATATTATTCACATGTGAATAATGCTGTATAATAGACTGTGTTTATATTATTCACATGTGAATAATGCTGTATAATAGACTGTATTTATATTATTCACATGTGAATAATGCTGTATAATAGACTGTATTTATATTATTCACATGTGAATAATGCTGTATAATAGACTGTATTTATATTATTCACATGTGAATAATGCTGTATAATAGACTGTGTTTATGTTATTCACATGTGAATAATGCTGTATAATAGACTGTATTTATGTTATTCACATCTGAATAATGCTATATAATATACTCTATTTATATTATTCACGTGTGAATAATGCTGTATATTAGACAGTATTTATATTATTCATATGTGAATAATGCTGTATAATAGACTGTATTTATGTTATTCACATGTGAATAATGCTGTATAATAGACTCTATTTATATTATTCACATGTGAATAATGCTGTATAATAAACTCTATGTATATTATTCACATGTGAATAATGCTGTATAATAGACTGTATTTATATTATTCAAATGTGAATAATGATTAATAATAGACTGTATTTATGTTATTCACATGTGAATAATGCTGTATAATAGACTGTATTTACATTATTCACATGTAAATAATGCTGTATAATAGACTGTATTTATATTATTCACATGTGAATAATGCTGTATAATAGACTGTATTTATGTTATTCACATGTGAATAATGCTGTATAATAGACTATATTATTCACATCTGAATAATGCTGTATAATAGATTGTATTTATGTTATTCACATGTGAATAATGCTGTATAATAAACTGTATTTACATTATTCACATGTAAATAATGCTGTATAATAGACTGTATTTATATTATTCACATGTGAATAATGCTGTATAATAGACTATATTATTCACATGTGAATAATGCTGTATAATAGACTGTATTTATATTATTCACATGTGAATAATGCTGTATAATACACTGTATTTATGTTATTCACATGTGAATAATGCTGTATAATAGACTGTATTTATATTATATTATTCACATGTGAATAATGCTGTATAATAGATTGTATTTATGTTATTCACATGTAAAAAATACCCCAGTGTTTATTGTCTATTGTGAGCAAACTGTGATGCTGAATTCCCCCCAGGGATCAATAAAGTACTTTATATTCTAATCTACTGAAAGTAATTGGTAATTTTTTTTTTAGACTAGTATTCCTTATGTTTAATGTATTTGATGTATAACTATATCTTTTTCTTTTAATTTCCTATAGTAAAACACTATATTTCCCAAACATTTTAAACAATAATTTTCCATTATTTTAAGTATATGTGTTTATGTTAGTAAAAAGACCCATTGTATACTATTTCAATTGTGTTTTTATATTTATTTTCTTGTTGTACGAAGCAGGTTTATTATAGTGTTCTTCAAAATATTTCCTTTTTTTTTTATTTCATTGTATTTTCCTGTTGTAAACTACTACTTTTTTTGTTTAAAGATAACGGGAAAAAGTGACTAAATTGTAGTTTTTTTTTTTAATATGTCTACACATTTCAAAATCCTTTTCTTCCATTTCCCGTTTTTTTTTCTGAAATAAAACACAATATTTCCCCCACATTAAATCCCAGATTTCCAAAATATTTTGATATAAAAATATCTATTGTATATTACTTTAAATATTAATTTTTGGATTAAATTTTTTTCCTGTAATAAGCCGGTGTACTATACTCTTTTTCAACATTTTAACAATTTAAAACATATTTTATATATTTTTATTTTCCTGTTGTAAAATATTATATTTCCGTTACATTTTAAATATATTTTGTATATGACTTTCATTCCTACTTTACACCATAATTTATTTGGCTGTTAAATATAGTCGCTACTGTATATTTTTTTTACAAAAACAAAAAGCAGTGAAGTTTTCACGTTTTGTAAATGCTAAATAAAAAGAGAATACAATGATTTGCAAATCCTTTTCAACTTATATTCAATTAAATAGACTTCAAAGACAAGATATTTAACGTTCAAACTGGAAAACTTTCTTATTTTTTGTTAATATTAGCTCATTTGGAATTTGATGCCTGCAACATGTATCAAACAAGCTGGCACAAGTGGCAAAAAAGACTGAAAACTTGAGGAATGCTCATCAAACACTTATGTGGAACATCCCACGGGTGAACAGGTTAATTAGGAACAGGTGGGTGCCATGATTGGCTATAAAAGCAGCTTCCATGAAAAGCTCACTCATTCACAAACAAGGACAGGGCGAGGGTCAGCACTTTGTCAACAAATGCCTGAGCAAATTGTTTAAAAACAACATTTCTCAACCAGCCTTTTCAAGGAATTTCGGGATTTCGACATCTACGCTCCGTAATAGCATCAAAGGGTTCGGAGCATCTGGATAAATCACTGCACAAAAGCGGCAAGGCATGTGACCTTTGATACCGCAGACGGTACTACATCAAAAAGCGACATCAGTGTGTAAAGGATATCACCACATGGGCTCAGGAACACTTCAATAAACCACTGTCAGTAACTATAGTTGGTCGCTACATCTGTAAGTGCAAGTTAAAACTCAACTATGCAAAGTGAAAGCCATTTATCAACAACACCCAGAAATGCTGCTGGCTTCGTTGAGCCCGAGCTCATCTAAGATACAGGTGGGTGCCATGATTGGCTATAAAAGCAGCTTCCATGAAATGCTCACTCATTCACAAACAAGGACAGGGCGAGGGTCAGCACTTTGTCATCAAATGCCTGAGTAAATTGTTTAAAAACAACATTTCTCAACCAGCCTTTTCAAGGAATTTCGGGATTTCGACATCTACGCTCCGTAATATCATCAAAAGGTTCGGAGCATCTGGAGAAATCACTGCACAAAAGCGGCAAGGCATGTGACCTTTGATACCTCAGACGGTACTACATCAAAAAGCGACATCAGTGTGTAAAGGATATCACCACATGGGCTCAGGAACACTTCAATAAACCACTGTCAGTAACTATAGTTGGTCGCTACATCTGTAAGTGCAAGTTAAAACTCAACTATGCAAAGTGAAAGCCATTTATCAACAACACCCAGAAATGCTGCTGGCTTCGTTGAGCCCGAGCTCATCTAAGATACAGGTGGGTGCCATGATTGGCTATAAAAGCAGCTTCCATGAAATGCTCACTCATTCACGAACAAGGACAGGGCGAGGGTCAGCACTTTGTCAACAAATGCCTGAGCAAATTGTTTAAGAACAACATTTCTCAACCAGCCTTTTCAAGGAATTTCGGGATTTCGACATCTACGCTCCGTAATATCATCAAAAGGTTCGGAGCATCTGGATAAAAATCACTGCACAAAAGCGGCAAGGCATGTGACCTTTGAAACCTCAGACGGTACCACATCAAAAAGCGACATCGGTGTGTAAAGGATATCACCACATGGGCTCAGGAACACTTCAATAAACCACTGTCAGTAACTATAGTTGGTCGCTACATCTGTAAGTGCAAGTTAAAACTCAACTATGCAAAGTGAAAGCCATTTATCAACAACACCCAGAAATGCTGCTGGCTTCGTTGAGCCCACGCTCATCAAAGATACAGGTGGGTGCCATGATTGGGTATAAAAGCAGCTTCCATGAAATGCTCACTCATTCACAAACAAGGACAGGGCGAGGGTCAGCACTTTGTCAACAAATGCCCGAGCAAATTGTTTAAAAACAACATTTCTCAACCAGCCTTTTCAAGGACTTTCGGGATTTCGACATCTACGCTCCGTA
>NC_084617.1:2882965-2892965 GCF_033978795.1 Nerophis ophidion
TTACGGTCAATACTGTCCCACTTCCACATCTGATGCAACTTTGACTGCCAACACTGTCTCACTTCCACATCTGATGCAACTTTGACTGCCAACACTGTCTCACTTCCACATCTGATGCAACGTTGACCGTCAATACTGTCCAACTTACACATCTGATGCAACTTTGACTGTCAATACTGTCCCACTTGCACATCTGATGCAACTTTGACTGTCAATACTGTCCCACTCACAAATCTAAGGAAACTTTGACTGTAATACTGTCCCACTTACACATCTGATGCAACTCTGACTGTCAATACTGTCCCAATTACGCATCTGATGCAACTTTGACTGTAATAACTGTCCCACTCACAAATCTGAGGAAACTTTGACTGTCACTACTGTCCCACTTACACATCTGATGCAACTTTGACTGTCAATACTGTCCCACTCACAAATCTGAGGAAACTTTGACTGTCAATACTGTCCCACTTACACATCTGATGCAACTTTGACCGTCAATACTGTCCCAATTACGCATCTGATGCAACTATGACTGTCAATACTGTCCCATTTACACATCTGATGCAACTTTGACTTTCAATACTGTCCCACTCACAAATCTGAGGAAACTTTGACCGTCAATACTGTCCCACTCACAAATCTGAGGAAACTTTGACTGTCAATACTGTCCAACTCACACATCTGATGCAACTTTGACTGTCAATACTGTCCAAATTACGCATCTGATGCAACTTTGACTGTCAATACTGTCCCACTTACACATCTGATGCAACTTTGACTGTCAATACTGTCCCACTCACAAATCTGAGGAAACTTTGACTGTCAATACTGTCCCACTTACACATCTGCTGCAACTTTGTTTGTCAACACTGTCCCAATTACGCATCTGATGCAACTTTGACTGTCAATACTGTCCCACTTACACATCTGATGCAACTTTGTCCGTCAACACTGTGCCTATTACGCATCTGATGCAACTTTGACTGTCAATACTGTCCCAATTACGCATCTGAAGCAACTTTGACTGTCAATACTGTCCCACTTACACATCTGATGCAACTTTGACTGTCAATACTGTCCCACTCACAAATCTGATGCAACTTTGACTGTCAATACTGTCCAACTTACACATCTGATGCAACTTTGAATGTCAATACTGTCCCAATTACGCATCTGATGCAACTTGGACTGTCAATACCGCCCCACTTACACATCTGATGCAACTTTGACTGTCAATACTGTCCCACTCACAAATCTGAGGAAACTTTGACTGTCAAGACTGTCCAACTTACACATCTGATGCAACTTTGACCGTCAATACTGTCCCAATTACGCACCTGATGCAACTTTGACTGTCAATACTGTCCCACTTACACATCTGATGTAATTTTGACTGCCAATACTGTCCCACTCACAAATCTGAGGAAACTTTGACTGTCAATACTGTCCCACTTACACATCTGATGCAACTTTGACTGTCAATACTGTCCCACTCACAAATCTGAGGAAACTTTGACTGTCAATACTGTCCCACTTACACATCTGATGCAACTTTACGGTCAATACTGTCCCACTTACACATCTGATGCAACTTTGACTGTCAATACTACCCCACTTACACATCTGATGCAACTTTGACCGTCAATACTGTCCCACTTACACATCTGATGTAACTTTTACTGTCAATACTGTCCCACTTGCACATCTGATGCAACTTTGACTGTCAATACTGTCCCACTCACAAATCTAAGGAAACTTTGACCGTCAATACTGTCCCACTTACACATCTGATGCAACTTTGACTGTTAATACTACCCCACTTACACATCTGATGCAACTTTGACCGTCAATACTGTCCCACTTACACATCTGATGTAACTTTTACTGTCAATACTGTCCCACTTACACGTGATGCAACTTTGACTGTCGTTACTGTCCCACTCACACATCTGAGGAAACTTTGACTGTCAATGCTGTCCAACCTACACATCTGATGCAACTTTGTCTGTCAACATTGTCCCAATTACGCATCTGATGCAACTTTGACAGTCAATACTGTCCCACTTACACATCTGATGCAACTTTGACCGTCAATATTGTCCTACTTACACATCCGATGCAACTTGGGACTGTATTGACAGTCAAAGTTGCATCGGATGTGTAAGTGGGACAGTATTGACAGTCAAAGTTGCATCAAGATGTGTAAGTGGGCCAAAGTGAGGGATGGCATCAGATGTAAACGTCAGGCAATCATACAAGTAGTTGCTTAGAATTAAAAGTTCATAGAAGATTCAATAGGGACTGCTTGGGGTCATGACACAAAAACTGCAATTTCTTAAAATTAATGAAACTAATCAGTAAAATGCAAATGACCTCATGCCACAAACATGTTCTATAAGGAATAAGTGGAATATGAAAGTATTAAAACTCTTTCTTTTAAAGATTTTGAAGAAAACACATTGATTTTAATTGGGTTCATCCACGCACAGCACGTGGTCTGCGTTTAGGGAGCGGCAGCCCGGCTGATAGACGATAGCAATCTCCTTAAAAGCTCTTCAAGAAATACAAAATTCTCCTAATCAGGACATCCCTAGAATCTTAGGGGATATTTTTGAACCCTACCACTTATGGAAACTCTCGGCCAAGGGCCTAAGAGACGGACTGGGACTATTTCCTGGAGATTTTCTAATGATTGAGGTGTCTGGCGGGCTGATTAAGGCTCTTAAGGTCGAGGCCCGGCCGCGTTTAAGAGGACGTTACAAGGAACCGGAGTAGGGATGCACTCCTTCTCCCTCTTTGGAGCCGTGCCCAGGCTGGATGGAGGAGGGGCAAAGGGGTGTGTGATGGAAAAAAGAACGCAGAACGAAAGGGCCGGATGTGGTCTGAGAGATAAACCGATGGAGGGAAAATGAGAAAGATCCAAATAAAAGCTGATTCAGGACCAGTTTACACTAAGCCGGCTAAGGTTATCCTGGGTAAATCCCACCTAACCTTACCCGTGTCAACACACAACAATGCCACCGTTTAAGACCACCTCCCCGTCCCCCCCCCAACCCTAACGCGACCTAGTAGGAATCCAGTGTGCTGTGGGGCTCTACTGTAGTCAATCACACCTGAGACATCATCAATTCATCACCTATTTAACGGACGTGTTCAAGTAAACAATTTGATAAAGAATATTTCACGTCAATCAATCTAGGGATGTAGATATTTGGTCAGGACAATCCTCACTCTTTTGCCTTCACCTTCATTGTCCATTCCTTTTTGGTGACTTTATAAACTCTGGACCTAGACATTGAGTACATGGCGGACAATAACCGATATAGTTATCGACGTTTTCCGTAGTCTTATCTCGAGGGCCAGGTAATACAAAGCACACGCTACCTTTTTCTATCACATCCTTGGGAGCCCGCATTCTCGTTGTCTCTCCTTTGACGAATGGACAAAGTTTTTCGATAATTAAAACTGACCCGGACATTGGAAAGTTCTCTTGCCGTCTGATAAGTGTTGTATCCCAAATAGCTGCAATCTGACATTGGAACGTTATCTTGCTGTCTGAGAAGTGTTGTATCCAAAATAGCTGCAATCGGACATCGTAATCGGAGTTTGGAAAGTTATCTTGCCGTCTGACAAGTGTTGTATCCCAGATATCTGCAATCGGACATTACGATCGGCCTTTGGAAAGTTCTCTTGCCGTCTGAGAAGTGTTGTATCCCAAATAGCTGCAATCGGACACTGCAATTGGACATTGGGAAGTTCTCTTGCCGTCTGAGAAGTGTTGTAGCCCAAATAGCTGCAGTCCGACAATGGAACGTTCTCTCACCGTCCGAGAAGTGTTGTATCCCAGATAGCTGCAATCGGCCATTGGAAAGTTCTCTCGCCGTCTGAGAAGTGTCGTATCCCAAATAGCTGCAATTGGACATTGGAAAGTTCTCTTGCCGTCTGAGAAGTGTTGTATCCCAGATAGCTGCAATCGGACATTGCAATCGGACTTTGGAAAGTTCTCTGGCTGTCTGAGAAGTGTCGTATCCCAAATAGCTGCAATCGGACATTGGAAAGTTCTCTGGCCGTCTGAGAAGTGTTGTATCCCAAATAGCTGGAGTCCGACATTGGAAAGTTCTCTTACCGTCTGAGAAATGTTGTATCCCAGATAGCTGCAACCGGCCATTGTAATCGGACATTGGAAAGTTCTCTCGCCGTCTGAGAATTGTCGTATCCCAAATAGCTGCAATTGGACATTGGAAAGTTCTCTTGCCGTCTGAAAAGTGTTGTATCCCAGATAGCTGCAATCGGACATTGCAATCGGACTTTGGAAAGTTCTGTGGCCGTCTAAAAAGTATCCTATCCCAAATAGCTGCAATTGGACATTGGAAAGTTCTCTGGCTGTCTGAGAAGTGTCGTATCCCAAATAGCTGCAATCGGACATTGGGAAGTTATCTTGCCGTCTGAGAAGTGTTGTAGCCCAAATAGCTGCAGTCCGACATTGGAAAGTTCTCTTACCGTCTGAGAAATGTTGTATCCCAGATAGCTGCAACCGGCCATTGTAATCGGACATTGGAAAGTTCTCTCGCCGTCTGAGAAGTGTCGTATCCCAAATAGCTGCAATCGGACATTGGCAAGTTCTCTTGCCGTCTGAGAAGTGTTGTATCCCAGATAGCTGCAATCGGACATTGCAATCGGACTTTGGAAAGTTTTGTGGCCGTCTAAAAAGTATCCTATCCCAAATAGCTGCAATTGGACATTGGAAAGTTCTCTGGCCGTCTGAGAAGTGTTGTATCCAAGATAGCTGCAATCGGACTTTGGAAAGTTTTGTGGCCGTCTAAAAAGTATCCTATCCCAAATAGCTGCAATTGGTCATTGGAAAGTTCTCTCGCCGTCTGAGAAGTGTTGTATCCCAAATAGCTGCAATGGCTTTCTCTTAAGGTATTCATGTGTGATTTCCACAAGCGTCCGTAGGAAAGAGAAACACGGGCATGTTTGGATGACTACCCTCCATATTTCCAATGGTTAGCTACGTGTTATGAAACCACTTTCTTACGAAGCCGACTGTGGCGCGTTCTTTCTGACGTCACTTCCTGTGCGGGGCAGAGTCTTTCCAGCGTCACTTCCTCTCCGAACTCAGTTTGTAAAGGATCAACGAGTCCATACGGAGATTCAAAAAATAGACGACGTTTAAAAAATAGCCCGAGGGGGGGGACCTTAAACGCTGGTTTAGTGTGGCTGAAACGGGACTAAGGCTAGATAATTATCCGTTTAAGTGGTTATCCGGCTTAGTGTAGGCATAGCCTTAGGAGGAGGTACTAATGAGGGGAGGACCATGAGAACCTGGAAGTGGGATCTTTGGAAGCTTAGCCTGTTACCGTGCCTGAGCTTAAACAACAAACTACGAAAAGATAGAGAGCATGGAGAAAGAGAGCAAGTAATCGAGAGAAATGGGCCGACAGAAGAAGAGGATTCTGTCTTTGGTCTGCGTGGGGGAGAAATGAAAAAGAAAAAAAAACACACTTGAAGTGAGTGGGAAGATGAGACGCCGTCAGAGGAAAGAAATGTATTCATCTCCGGTTTATCTCTCATTGTCTGTTTTTCAATCTGGTGTCGTCAGGCGGACATCTAGAAGGGCTTTAGAGGTTGTGTTGGTTATAGAGAGAAGAAACAAAAAAAGGGAGGGAGTCTCATGACCACAAGACAAGGTTAGGAGGGATCATGGCGGGGAAAGGAGTCGAGGAGGAGGGAGGGAGGGAGGAAGGGACGAGCCGTGGTTGTTATCTTTACCTTTTTGATCCACTTCTATTCAAGCATCGGAAAGAGACGGGAGACGGACAGAGATCCAAATAGACAGGGAAGGAAGAAAGAACGAAAGAAAAACAGGTGCGGGAGGAAAAAAAAAAGAGAAAATTGAGATTAAATAAAACGCTCTGGTGAAAATGGATCAGTTTAGGACTCTAATATGAGCTGAACTACGTCTGCTTGATTGCATCAATAATCCCACAACAACACACTCTCGACCCGACCTCCACCTCCCTCCCTCACTTCCCTCCCCCAAACTGCTGCTCCAGGAAGACCTGCTGGGGGGTAAAAAAAAGAAAGCATCCGGGTGTTGTTGATCTGTGGAGGCAAGAAGAAGGAGAAGAAAGAGAAGAAAGGGATGATGTAGGGTAGGGGTCACCAACGCAGTGCCTGCAAGCACCAGGTAGCCCGTAAGGACCAGATGAGTCGCCCGCTGGCCTGTTCTAAAAATAGCTCAAATAGCAGCACTTACCAGTGAGCTGCCTCGATTTTTCAAATTTTATTTATTTACTAGCAAGCTGGTCTCGCTTTGCTCGACATTTTTAATTCTAAGAGAGACAAAACTCAAATAGAATTTGAAAATCCAAGAAAGTATTTTAAAGACTTGGTCTTCACTTGTTTAAATAAATTCATTTATTTTTGTACTTTTCTTCTTATAACTTTCAGAAAGACAATTTTACAGAAAAAATACAACCTTAAAAATTATTTTAGGATTTTTAAACACCTTTTTACTTTTTAAATTCCTTCCTCTTCTTTCCTGACAATTTAAATCAATGTTCAAGTATTTTATTTTTATTGTAAAGAATAATAAATACATTTGAATTTAATTCTTCATTTTAGCTTCTGTTTTTTCGACAATAAATATTTGTGAAATATTTCTTCAAAATCATGATTAAAATTCAAAATGATTATTCTGGCAAATTTAGAAAATCTGTACAATCAAATTTAAATCTTATTTAAAAGTCTTTTGAACTTCTTTTAAAATTTTTGTTCTGGAAAATCTAGAAGAAATAATTTGTTTTTGTTAGTAATATAGCTTGATCCAATTTGTTATATATTCTAACAAAGTGCAGATTAGATTTTAATCTATTTAAAACATGTCATCAAAATTTTAAAATTAATCTTAATCGGGAAAAATTACTATTGATGTTCCATACATTTTTTTTCAAAAAGATTCGAATTAGCTAGTTTTTCTCTTCTTTTTTTCAGTTGATTTTGAATTTCAAAGAGTCGAAATTGAAGATAAACTATGTATCAAAGTTTAATTTTCATTTTTTTCCTGTTTTCTCCTCTTTCAAAACGTTTTTTTTCATCATTTATTCTCTACAAAAAACCTTCCGTAAAAGGAAAAAAAATGTACGACGGAATGATAGACAGAAATACCAATTTTTTATATACATAGATTTATTTATTAAAGGTAAATAGAGCAAATTGGCTATTTCCGGCAATTTATTGAAGTGTGTATCAAACTGGTAGCCCTTGGCATTAATCAGTACCCAAGAAGTAGCTCTTGCTTTCAAAGAGGTTGGTGACCCCTGATGTAGGATGTCCTTTTTCAAATGACGTTAGCGGCGCCCCCTACAGGTTGTGGTCAAACATGCTATCATACATGTAATAAAATTTAGAATCATTCCAAACATAATAAATGCTCATTTTACTTAATGGTGGCCATGTTGTTTCAGCAAACTTGACACACATGTGCTTGTGAGTCCCGTAAAGGTGCGACCAAGTCTGCTGACTGAGGGACACACCCCGACGCTACAGTCGGTGTTTGGTAGCGTCAATCAAATGGACTTTAATGACAGCGCCGACATGTGGTGTATTGGTCTAAAAAAGATACAATTATAGGCCGAATGTTAAACAAAAAAAAAAAACAAGTCTTGGATCAGCTACAAAAATTACTAGAAAGAACACACCTTAAAAATATTGTAATATGTCTGCAGAGAGGACCCATTTCATATTTTTACTTCCTGTCGGTGCAACGACCATGTGTCCCAATACTTTTGTGTACATTTAATTGCCATATTTTCAGGACCGTAAGGCACACCGGGTTGTAAGGCGCACTGTCGGTCTTCCTGACGGAACTCTCCTGAAGGAATCAAAACAAGTACTTTCTATCCATCTGTCTGTCGACACGGACTACAAAGGCGGAAGCGCGCACATTTTTAGGACTTATGCAGATCCCATATACACATCAGCAGGTGAGAAAACTTAGTTTTCGATAATATTGCAGTCTACATGTATCTCTTATGTGTGACTGCCGTCATATTGCAGTCTACCCGTGTCTCTTATGTGTGACTGCCATCATATTGCAGTCTACACATATCTCTTATGTGTGACTGCCGTCATATTGCAGTCTACATGTATCTCTTATGTGTGACTGCCATCATATTGCAATCTACACGTATCTCTTATGCTTGACTGCCATCATATTGCAGTCTACACGTATCTCTTATGTGTGACTGCCATCACATTGCAGTCTACATGTATCTCTTATGCTTGACTGCCATCATATTGCAATCTACACGTATCTCTTATGTGTGACTGCCATCATATTGCAGTCTACACATATCTCTTATGTGTGACTGCCACCATATTGCAGTCCACATGTATCTCTTATGTGTGACTGCCATCATATTGCAATCTACACGTATCTCTTATGCTTGACTGCCATCATATTGCAGTCTACACGTATCTCTTATGTGTGACTGCCATCACATCGCAGTCTACATGTATCTCTTATGTGTGACTGCCACCATATTGCAGTCTGAACATATTTCTTATGTGTGACTGCCATCATATTGCAGTCTACACGTATCTCTTATGTTTGACTGCCATCATATTGTAGTCTACACATATTTTGTATGTGTGACTGCCATCATGTGCAGTCCACTTGTATCTCTTATGTGTGACTGCAATCATATTGCAATCTACACGTATCTCTTATGCTTGACTGCCATCATATTGCAGTCTACACGTATCTCTTGTGTGTGACTGCCATCATATTGCAGTCTACACGTATCTCTTATGTGTGACTGCCATCATATGCAGTCCACTCGTATCTCTTATGTGTGACTACCATCATATGCAGTCCACTCGTATCTCTTAGGTGTGACTGCCATCATATTGCAGTCCACTCGTATCTCTTATGTGTGACTGCCATCATATTATAGTCTACATGCATCTCTTATGTGTGACTGCCATCATATTGCAGTCTACACTTATCTCTCTTATGTGTGACTGTCATATTGCAGTCTACACAAATCTTTTATGTTTGACTGCCATCATATTGTAGTCTACACATATTTCTTATGTGTGACTGCCATCATATGCAGTCCACTCCTATCTCTTATATGTGACTGCCATCATATTGCAGTCTACACGTATCTCTTTTGTGTGACTGCAGTCATATTGCAGTCTACACATATTTCTTATGTGTGACTGCCATCATATTGCAGTCCACTCATATCTCTTATGTGTGACTGCCATCATATTGCAGTCCACTCGTATCTCTTATGTGTGACTGCTATCATATTGCAGTCTACACGTTTCTTTTATGTGTGACTGCCATCATATTGCAGATTACACGTAACTCTTATGTGTGGCTGCCATCTACAGGTCACACCTATCATTACACCATGCACCAAATAAAATTGCTTCGAGGTCGGTAAGCACAACCAGAATTAATCTGTACATTAGCCACATCTGATTATTAGAGGCAGTGTTGATTTTTGAGAAAGTAAATGTATTTTAAGTGTGCCTTACAGTTGGAAAACAACGGTAATTAAAGAGAAACATAAGCTTGACAAATATTCCCACTTTTGTATGAAGTGGTCCCCGAGGAGAAGCCCTGCAGACGCTCATGTGAAAGAAGGAGGACCCCTCATGAGGATGTGTGACATGTGGACAGCTGGGATGTGTGGACTCCTTCTATCCTTTCTTTTACTCTATCCTAGAAGTGGAGTTGGTGTGGACACAGGCACAGACCTTCTCTTCTAAAAAAGATGTGTTGCTTTTGGCCAGGATGCTGATGATGGAGACGCCAACAAAAACACTTAAAAGAGGAGGCAAGTCCTGACCGGGTCGTGATCCTCTGGACGCAGCGAGGACTTTATAGTGCTAATAAAAGCCAGGCATCTTTATTCATGGAGCAGGAACTAGTGACGCCCGCTATATATATATATATACATATATATATATATATATATAT
>NC_084617.1:2895465-2952965 GCF_033978795.1 Nerophis ophidion
ACACTTGGTGTCCTCTCCAGTTCCTACAACCCTCTCCCTTTGTCGCCTGCGACAGAAGTAAATATTTGATGAGGGTGTGCTGGCACTGTCGGCCAATCACGGACGAGCACACTTCCAGTCCTCCTTGGCCCTGATTGGCCGAGGTGCATGACTGCACTTTGTCGCTAATGCTAATGCTATCGACAAAAATTACGTTTTTGCAAGTCTCACTTTTCACGAGATGCGGTTCCCGGCAAAAACCCTGCCCTGGTTTTTGTAGGTTTTCTGGGTTATAGCACGACCAAATAAGGCATTGAACTAACTTGTCGGTCTTTCTGACCAAGAATCCCATGTGACTCACTTTTTGGGATTTTATTTTGGTAAAGTACTAGGGATGTAACGCTATTGTAGATACTAGGGTTGTCCCGATACCAATATTTAGATACTATGGTCTTCCCGATACCAATATTTAGATACTAGGGTCTTCCCGATACCAATGTTTACATACTATGGTTGTCCCGATACCAATTTTTTGATACTAGGGTCTTCCCGATACCAATATTTAGATACTAGGGTCTTCCCGATACCAAATTGTAGATACTAGGGCTGTCTCGCTCCCAATATTTAGATACTAGGGTCTTCCCGATACCAATATTTAGATACTAGGGTTGTCCCACTCCCAATATTTAGATACTAGGGTCTTCCCGATACCAATATTTAGATACTAGGGTCTTCCCGATACCAATATTTAGAAACTAGGGTCTTCCCGATACCAATATTTAGATACTAGGGTCTTCCCGATACCAATATTTAGATACTAGGGTCTTCCCGATACCAATATTTAGATACTAGGGTCTTCCCGATACCAATATTTAGAAACTAGGGTCTTCCCGATACCAATATTTAGATACTAGGGTCTTCTCGATACCAAAAACTAGATACTAGGGTTGTCCCGATACCAACATTTTGATACTAGGGCTGTCCCACTCCCAATATTTAGATACTAAGGTTGTCCTGATACCAATATTTAGATACTAAAGTTGTCCCAAAACCAATTTCTACTTACTAAGGTTGTCCCCATACCAATATTTAGATACTAGGGTCTTCCCGCTACCAATATTTAGATACTAGGGTCTTCCCGATACCAATATTTAGAAACTAGGGTCTTCCCGATACCAATATTTAGATACTAGGGTTGTCCCACTCCCAATATTTAGATACTAGGGTCTTCCCGATACCAATATTTAGATACTAGGGTCTTCTCGATACCAAAAATTAGATACTAGGGTTGTCCCGATACCAACATTTTGATACTAGGGCTGTCCCACTCCCAATATTTAGATACTAGGGGTGTCCTGATACCAATATTTAGATACTAAAGTTGTCCCAAAACCAATTTCTACTTACTAAGGTTGTCCCCATACCAATATTTAGATACTAAGGTCTTCCCTATACCAAAATTTAGATACTAGGGCTGTCCTGCTTACAATATTTAGATACTAGGGTTGTCCCGATACCAATATTTTGATACTAGGGATATCCCCATACCAATATTTAGATAGTACGGTCTTCCCGATACCAATATTTAGATACTAGGGTCTTCCTGATACCAAAATGTAGATATTAGGGTTGTCCCGATACCAACATTTTGATACTAGGTCTGTCCCCATACCAATATTTAGATACTAAAGTTGTCCCAAAACCAATTTCTACTTACTAGGGTTGTCCCCATACCAATATTTAGATACTAAGGTCTTCCCTATACCAAAATTTAGATACTAGGGCTGTCCTGCTTACAATATTTAGATACTAGGGATGTCCACATACCAATATTTAGATAGTAGGGTCTTCCCGATACCAATATTTAGATACTAGGGTCTTCCTGATACCAAAATGTAGATACTAGGGTTGTCCCGATACCAACCTTTTGATATTAGGTCTGTCCCACTCCCAATATTTAGATACTAGGGTTGTCCTGATACCAATATTTACATGTAGATACTAAGGTTGTCACGATACCAATATTTAGATACTAGGGTTGTCCCGATACTAGGGTTGTCCCGATACAAATATTTAGATACTGCGGTTTTCCCGATACCAATATTTAGATACTAGGGTTTTCCCGATACCAATATTTAGAAACTAGGGTTGTCCTGATACCAATATTTAAATAATAGGGTTGTCGTGATACCAATATTTACATACTAAGGTCGTCCACATACCAATATTTAGATACTAGGGTTGTCCTGATACCAATATTTAGATACTAGGTTTGTCCCAATACCAATATTTAGATACTTTGGTGGTCCCGATACCAATATTTTGATACTGGGGTTATCCTGATACCAATATTTAGATACTAGGGTTGTCCCGCTACCAATATTTAGATACTTGCGTTGACCTTATACCAATATTTAGATACTAGAGTTGTCCCAATACCAATATTTAGATACTTTGGTTGTCCCGATACCAATATTTTGATACTGGGGTTATCCTGATACCAATATTTAGATACTAGGGTTGTCCCGCTACCAATATTTAGATACTTGCGTTGTCCTTATACCAATATTTAGATACTAGGTTTGTCCCAATACCAATATTTAAATACTTTGGTTGTCCCGATACCAATATTTTGATACTGGGGTTATCCTGATACCAATATTTAGATACTAGGGTTGTCTAGCGACCAATATTTAAATACTAGTGTTGTCCGGATCCCAATATTTAAATACTAGGGTTGTCCCGATACCAATATTTAGATACTTGGGTTATACTGATACCAATATATTGATACTCGTGTTGTCCTGATGCCAAAATTTAGATCCTAGTGTTGTCCCGATACCAATATTTAGGTTCACTGGGTTATAAGGCGCATTGTCGATTTTTGAGAAAATTAACATATCTCAGGTGCGCTTTATAGTCCGACTCCGGATGTAGGACACCTGATTTATTCTTCATAAAACAGTCCACAATACAAAAAATTGCAAGAACGTACAAATAAACAGAAGAGCGTGTCCCGATTGCACGGAAAAGCTTCGCATAGCAAACAAGAAGCAAGAACGTAACTTGTGTCGCGCAAAGAAGAATAAGTACTCTCGGATTAGTGCTCGGGAGCAGGTGAGTGTCCTGAACACTAAACGCAGGCAGGTAGAAATAATCAGCACCCATGGCAACCAAGAAAACACAACTAAGTGAGTCTTACACTAAACCAGGGGTGTCCAAACTTTTTACACTGAGGGTCGCACACGGGAAAATTTGGATATTTTTCATTTTCAAACCATAACAAAATATATGGATTTTTTTTTTAATCCTTAAGGCTCCTGGGGAGCATAGAGGGTCTCAGTCACTAAAATGTTAAAATAAGTCAATTTATTATTATTATAATTTATTTAATGCTTACAGTAAATCTCTATATCAACTTGAGGTTGATATAAAGTAAAACAAATAAGGTTTTATGTCTTTTCTGTCAAAGACAACTTTGTTTTTTATAGTAAAACTGAAATATACAGTATTTAGATAGATAGATAGATAGATAGATAGATAGATAGATAGATAGATAGATAGATAGATAGATAGATAGATAGTACTTTATTGATTCCTTTATTTATCAATTAAAGTCCTCAAAGATCAATAATGCAGGACACCATTGATTTTAATTATTTCATATTTTTGAGTAATCACAGTGAAAAGTTCAATAAAATCCTACTAAATATATTTGAGATCCGAAAGGTTCCCCACTCATAAAGTGATACATTTTTATTATTATTTTTTTTAACACTTAAATTTCAAGATCGACTTCCGATATATCTGTCGATTTTAAGTTTGAACTATTATTTTGTTTGTTTTATGCTCTTTGGTCAAAAACATTGATGTTTTTATACGGCAACCACACAACATATGCAATATTTTTTCCACATAAAACATTTTAAAGTGATAATTTTTAAGTAATAATTCATTATAACCCAGATTTTTGGGTCTTTTTTTTTTTTTGGGCAATGGAAAAAAATAAAAAAATAAAGACAAAAGGGGAAAAAAACTGCCTGCATGGCAGCTTTGTGTCACTTTTTCTCACCTTTTTTCAAAAATATTTTTATTTATTTTTGCAATACTATCAATTTTGCAATTTTTGCAGAAGTGAAGTGAATTATATTTATATAGCGCTTTTCTCTAGTGACTCAAAGCGCTTCACATAGTGAAACCCAATATCTAAATTACATTTTAAGCAGTGTGGGTGGCACTGGGAGCAGGTGGGTCAAGTGTCTTGCCCAAGGACACGACGGCAGTGACTAGGATGGCGGGAGCGGGAATCGAACCTGCAACCCTCAAGTTGCTGGCACCGCCACTCTACCAACCGAGCTATACCGCCCCAGAATGCTGTTGTCATGATCCCAGAGATGTATCATGACAACAGCATGAATTCTCAGTGTGAACATGAACAGAATTCAATTTCATGTCAGCAGACTCTCGCGATAAGTCGGCGGCTTCGAACACACGATCCGTGTGCGGCCCGGACCTGAAACATGACGATACCAGCATCTACAGTCGAGTCATACACCGATCTGCTACTTTTAAAGCTGCTGTACAGTCACTGGTCTCTTCTGCAGCGTGAGCTAACCCTCGCATATTAAGCAGATAAATCACAGCTGATGAAAGAGTGAGGCGGGCTAATGGGCTCGGGCCCGGCCGCTCCATGGCCCAGGAATCGATAATGATGAAGTGGCGTGCTCCCGGGCCAGTGGGGAGGACAGGTGGACACCTCTGCTAAGGTAGATTTACTTTGACGCCGTGTGCGTGTGTGTGTGTGTGTGTGTGTGTGTGTGTGTGTGTGTGTGTGTGTCCGCCGCGGTATCAACACCGCCATTGATCGCCCGGGTCTTAGCGCGGCCCAGCAGACGTTACGGCGATGCTGGCGTGAAACTGGAGGCAATCGGCCTGTGGCATTGCTGAGGTGTTATGGATGCCCAGGATGCTTCAATAGCGGCCTTCAGCTCATTTGCATTATTGGGTCTGGTGTCTTTCAGCTTCTTCTTCACAATACCCCACAAATTCTCTATGGGGTTTAGGTCAGGTAAGTTGGCAGGCCAATCGAGGACAGTATTGCCATGGTCAGTACACCAGTTACTGCTGGTTTTGGCACTGTGAGCAGGTGCCAGATCATGCTGGAAAATTAAATCATAATCTCCTGTATATACATACATACATACACACATATATAGTTTTTTTTGTTTTTTTTTACTTTTAACCCTAAAATCTCCAGCTCTATTCTAGATCTATTTTTTCTTATTTTTTAATAAATGTGTTTTATGCCCTTTTGTTTTTTATGGAAACCCCAAAACATGCAATATTTTCCCCCAAAAACATTTTTAAGTGCAATATTTGATGTGAAGCAGTCGGAGGCTTAATAAGGTCAATAATTCATAACATTGATTTTGATTCATTAAAAGGGAATAAGCGGTAGATGATGGATGGATGGATATTATTTTTTGAGCAATGGGTTTGCAAATAAAGGGTTTGCAATAGGACAAAAGTGTTGCGACACCTACAGGACTCCATCCATCCATCCATTTTCTACCGCTTATTCCCTTTTTGGGGTTGCGGGGGGCGCTGGCGCCTATCTCAGCTACAGGACTGTCTCAGAAAATTAGAATATTGTGATAAAGTCCTTTATTTTCTGTAATGCAACTAAAAACATGAACATGTCATTATTAGTGATTCCTAGAGCCCAAAAAAAGTCTGCGGGCTATAGAGCGTTACTGGAATGCCCTCCCGGTAACAGTTTGAGATGCTACCTCAGTAGAAGCATTTAAGTCTCACCTTAAAACTCATCTGTATACTCTAGCCTTTAAATAGACCTCCTTTTTAGACCAGTTGATCTGCCGCTTCTTTTCTTTTTTCTCCTATGTCTCCCCCTCCCAGTAACAGTTCGAGATGCTACCTCAGTAGAAGCATTTAAGTCTCACCTTAAAACTCATCTGTATACTCTAGCCTTTAAATAGACCTCCTTTTTAGACCAGTTGATCTGCCGCTTCTTTTCTTTTTTCTCCTATGTCTCCCCCTCCCAGTAACAGTTCGAGATGCTACCTCAGTAGAAGCATTTAAGTCTCACCTTAAAACTCATCTGTATACTCTAGCCTTTAAATAGACCTCCTTTTTAGACCAGTTGATCTGCCGCTTCTTTTCTTTTTTCTCCTATGTCTCCCCCTCCCAGTAACAGTTCGAGATGCTACCTCAGTAGAAGCATTTAAGTCTCACCTTAAAACTCATCTGTATACTCTAGCCTTTAAATAGACCTCCTTTTTAGACCAGTTGATCTGCCGCTTCTTTTCTTTTTTCTCCTATGTCTCCCCCTCCCAGTAACAGTTCGAGATGCTACCTCAGTAGAAGCATTTAAGTCTCACCTTAAAACTCATCTGTATACTCTAGCCTTTAAATAGACCTCCTTTTTAGACCAGTTGATCTGCCGCTTCTTTTCCTTTTTCTCCTATGTCCCACTCTCCCTTGTGGAGGGGGTCCGGTCCGATGACCATGGATGAAGTACTGGCTGTCCAGAGTCGGGACCCAGGATGGACCGCTCGCCTGTATCGGTTGGGGACATCTCTACGCTGCTGATCCGCTTGAGATGGTTTCCTGTGGACGGGACTCTCGCTGCTGTCTTGGATCCGCTTTGAACTGAACTCTCGCGGCTGTGTTGGAGCCACTATGGATTGAACTTTCACAGTATCATGTTAGACCCGCTCGACATCCATTGCTTTCGGTCCCCTAGAGAGGGGGGGTTGCCCACATCTGAGGTCCTCTCCAAGGTTTCTCATAGTCAGCATTGTCACTGGCGTCCCACTGGATGTGAATTCTCCCTGCCCACTGGGTGTGAGTTTTCCTTGCCCTTTTGTGGGTTCTTCCGAGGATGTTGTAGTCGTAATGATTTGTGCAGTCCTTTGAGACATTTGTGATTTGGGGCTATATAAATAAACATTGATTGATTGATACATTCTGGATTCATTACACATCACCTGAAATATTGCAAGCCTTTTATTTAGGGGTGGGCAAATTGGTGCGTTAATAATGAGTTAACTCATCAATCTATTAACGCCGACAATTATTTTATCGCATGTTGTTTACATGCTTTTATTTTGCTAACGCCTTTTCTTAACAAGATGGCGTCGAGGAGCTCTTGGTGAAGATGGAACATTTGGCAAAAATAGCGGACAATTCTGCAAATGTCCTGGCTGGCTTACAGCGTGGTCACTCCGGGATCACTTACGACCGCCAGACAATTCTGGATGTGGATAGATCGGGCCGTTTTGGACTGAATGAGGCGTGCTAGCTAGCATGGGAATACTTTGCCGTCTACATCCAGCGGCCTGTGAAGCAGCGGAGTATATGTGTTGTCTGTCTATTTATGAATAATGCAGACCAGGAGTGTTGGCTGACTTCTTAACGTTTGCTTTCAGAGCGTGCATATCACAACATACAAGATGTCGTCATGGCGACACAACCTATACATGCTCCTCACTCCTGTTGCATGCTGGGTAGGGTAGTTCTTTTTTTCCCTGGCTCATAACATCACAATATAGTACCATGTATATGATGCCTTCAGTTTATCAAAGCACCAAGCAAACAATCGGAAAATTCCCATCATATCAATTCCTAGATATGGTCATAATTATTTTAAGTGCACTACGCAGAATAAACACAACATTATTAATATTGCTACTACGGATCATTTGATCCAAAATTCCCTAAAACAGCCCACTACCTATAATATAGGTTTTTTAAACATAATAAAAAAAATGTTTCTGCTGTTACCTCAGAAATTGCCTGTTCAGATGTTATGATTGTGGCTCAGAGATTTGTATGTAGATTATATTTATTTTCCATAACAAACAGGATAACTTAAATACCCTGGCAGTGGCAATAAGCTTAAATGTTTGTATTTACATTTTTGGAGTTGATTTTCATCAAATATGCTATTTAACTGCTACTGTTTAACAAGGACTGATTTAAATTGTGTTTGCACAACAAATGTTTTGGCGCTTTTGTTCATGTGGGAGAATATTCCAATAAAGGTGCACTACACACTACTTTGGAATTCATTATTGGGCTTTGCGTATACAATGCAGTTAATCGCGATTAATCGGAGAAATAGTGCGATTAACTTTGATTAAAATGTTTAATCGTTGCCCAGCCCTACTTTTATTATTTTAATATTACTGATTATGGCATACAGCTTAATAAATATATATCTCCAAAAATTACAATATTTCCTCAGACCAAGTAAAAAAAACAAAGATTTATAACAGCAAAAGAAAATCAAACATTTGAAAACGTCAATTAATGCACTCAGTACTTGGTTGGGAATCCTTTTGCACGGATGACTGGCAATGGAGGCAATCGGCCTCTGGCATTGCTGAGGTGTTATGGACGCCCAGGATGCTTCAAAAGCGGCCTTAAGCTCATTTGCATTATTGAATCTGGTGTCTTTCAGCTTCTTCTTCACAATAACCCACAAATGAGGTTCAGGTCAGGGGAGTTGGCAGGCCAATGGAGGACAGTAATGCCATGGTCAGTACACCAGGTACTGCTGGTTTTGGCACTGTGGGCAGGTGCCAGATCATGCTGGAAAATTAAATCATCATCTTCATAGAGCTTTACAACAGATGGAAGCATGCACACAGCTGCATTGACTCTGGACTTGATGAAACACAGTGGACCAAAACCAGCAGCTGACATGGCTCCCCAAACTATTGCTGACTGAGGGAACGTCCGTTGTTTAG
This sequence comes from Nerophis ophidion, assembly GCF_033978795.1. Classification (NCBI taxonomy): domain Eukaryota; kingdom Metazoa; phylum Chordata; class Actinopteri; order Syngnathiformes; family Syngnathidae; genus Nerophis; species Nerophis ophidion. Next base: position 2,904,216 of record NC_084617.1, read on the forward strand.
AGTTCAGGAGTGGCTCGACCATGGGAATACGGCTATTGAATCTATATCCGTTGTAAAGCTCTATGGAGATGATGATTTCATTTTCCAGCATGATCTGGCACCTGCCCACAGTGCCAAAACCAGCAGTAACTGGTGTACTGACCATGGTGTTACTGTCCTCCATTGGCCTGCCAACTCCCCTGACCTGAACCTCATAGAGAATTTGTGAGTTATTGTGAAGAAGAAGCTGAAAGACACCAGACCCAATAATGCAAATGAGCTGAAGGCCGCTTTTGAAGCATCCTGGGCATCCATAAGACCTCAGCAACGCCGCATTGATGCAGTCATCCGTGCAAAAGGATTCCCAACCAAGTACTGAGTGCATTAATTGACATTTTCAAATGTTTGATTTTCTTTTGCTGTTATAAATCTTTATTTTTTTACTTGATCTGAGGAAATATTCTATTTTTTTTAGATAGGATTTTTGAGTTTTTTTAAGCTGTATGCCATAATCAGCCATGTTAAAATAATTAAGGCTTGCAATATTTCAGTTGATGTGTAATGAATCCAGAATGTATGACATTTTCATGTTTTTAGTTGCATTACAGAAAATAAAGGACTTTATCACAATATTGTAATCTTCTGAGACAGTCCTGTAGGAGGTCCTTGTTCAAAGATCAACTATTGATACTGTGCATACAGAGAAGGTGAACAACTCTCGCGTTCGAGCACGGGTATCGAACTCAAGGGCCCGCCACTTATTTTTACTTGGCCCTGGAAAGGCTGGAAATTATATGTACTGGTATCAATTAAGTACTGTAACTTTTCTCACCAAATGTATTGTTTTTCTATTTTGGCAGAAAAAGATATAGAAATAAATACTACTAATAATGATTTCAAAGCAAGTTATCCATCAACGTGTGCAATGTAAAAGTAGCAAAAGATTTCCTGGGAAAATTTTGAAATTTACTGTGGTTTTTACAGCATTTTTCTCTAAATTAAAAAAAATATATACTTTTTTTACTGTCATAAACTGTAGTGTTGTTTTGGCATGTACAGTAATACACCCAAACATGTACACTTGTTGATTTACGTTAAACTAAACCAAAGAAACTGGCAGCTCAAGTTCCAAAATTGTACTTTTAAATTGTATTTCTTTTATTTACAGTAAAAAAAAAACAAATGTAAATTTTATCATAATATTCTGGCAATCAAACTACCTTTTTTTTTTTTAACCATAAAAACAGCAGTACTGTTTTTCCATTTACAGTAATATACACTAGATTTTGTGGGGAAATTATTGCAACTGACCATTTTTTTTACTTTTAAAATGTCTATTTTGTTCAATAAACTATAGTTGACATGTGTCATTTTATTTGCCCCTGGAAAGAATATCTTATTTTGCGGACTATAAGGCGCACTTAAAATCCTTGGATATTCTCAAAACTCGACAGTGCGCCTTATAACCCTGTTTGCTTAATGTACGGAATCGTTTTATTTGTGCTTACTGACCTCGCAGCTATTTTATTTGGTACATGGTGTAATGATAAGTGTGACCGGTAGATGGCAGGCACACATAAGAGATACGTGTAGACTGCAACATGACTCAAGTAAACGACACCAAAATGTTAAATGTTTCATTGAGAATATAACACGGCGCTCAAAAATTGATCAAAATATTTTAGCAGGACTTTGGTAAGCTATGAAGCCACACCACTTGATGGATTGTACTGTGCTTCAACATTGGAGTATTATTATGCTAAGGTAAGACGTATTATCTGGGGTTTTGTTTTGCAATATTATGCAAAAGCAACTTTCCTTCCCTTCTGGTACCTGCTGATCTGTATTTGGGATCTGCATAAGTTCCTGTTATGTGACAATTATCTGCCACTGTTGCCATTTCTAATATAAAGTAAAGTTCTTACTTATATCTGTCAGTAAACTCGCCATGAGAGCACTAAAACCTACCGGTGTAGTGAGTTGACATTATCCAACCAAGGAACTTTAGTTATTTTTTTTTCCCACGGGACACATTTCGGGTGTTGTTGTTGCACTAGTGAGCCACGGATGAGGAGACGCCGCTCCGTTATTGATTGAAATAAAGTCTGAATGTCAGTAAAACAGTTAGCGCCATCTTTCGATACTTCTTCCACTCCCGTCCTTGCACGCTACACCGCTACAACAAAGATGACGCTGACCAAGTGGAGGCACGTAGATAAGACAGCCCTCAAAGCGGTGCATCCTGAAGAGACTGTCAGAAAGTGAGTTGAAGATGATGAGTAAAACATCATCCATGCAACATTTGGTCTACATGTTATGTAGACCACAAGGAAGTCTTTTACATTTACAAAACAATCATAATAATAATATGACTTCTTTAATGCGCCTTATAAAGATGAATTGATGAACATGGACCCCGACTTAAACAAGTTGAAAAACTTATTGGGGTGTTACCATTTAGTGGTAACAATATGATGGCAGCCAAACATTAGTCTGAATGTCATTAAAACAGCGCCATCTTTTGATACTTCTTCCACCCCCGTCCTTGCACGCTACACCGCTACAACAAAGATGACGCTGACCAAGTGGAGGCACGTAGATAAGACAGCCCTCAAAGCGGTGCATCCTGAAGAGACTGTCAGAAAGTGAGTTGAAGATGAGTAAAACATCATCCATGCAACATTTTGAGCAAAGAAGCACCATTACATGTTATGTAGACCACAAGGAAGTCTTTTACATTTACAAAACAATCATAATAATAATATGACTTCTTTAATGCGCCTTATAAAGATGAATTGATGAACGTGGACCCCGACTTAAACAAGTCGAAAAACTTATTGGGGTGTTACCATTTAGTGGTAACAATATGATGGCAGCCAAACAGTCTGAATGTCATTAAAACAGCGCCATCTTTTGATACTTCTTCCACTCCCGTCCTTGCACGCTACACCGCTACAACAAAGATGACGCTGACCAAGTGGAGGCACGTAGATAAGACAGCCCTCAAAGCGGTGCATCCTGAAGAGACTGTCAGAAAGTGAGTTGAAGATGATGAGTAAAACATCATCCATGCAACATTTTGAGCAAAGAAGCACCATTACGTGTTATGTAGACCACAAGGAAGTCTTTTACATTTACAAAACAATCATAATAATAATATAACTTCTTTAACGCGCCTTATAAAGATGAATTGATGAACGTGGACCCCGACTTAAACAAGTTGAAAAACTTATTGGGGTGTTACCATTTAGTGGTAACAATATGATGGCAGCCAAACATTAGTCTGAATGTCATTAAAACAGCGCCATCTTTTGATACTTCTTCCACCCCCGTCCTTGCACGCTACACCGCTACAACAAAGATGACACTGACCAAGTGGAGGCACGTAGATAAGACAGCCCTCAAAGCGGTGCATCCTGAAGAGACTGTCAGAAAGTGAGTTGAAGATGAGTAAAACATCATCCATGCAACATTTTGAGCAAAGAAGCACCATTACATGTTATGTAGACCACAAGGAAGTCTTTTACATTTACAAAACAATCATAATAATAATATGACTTCTTTAATGCGCCTTGTAAAGATGAATTGATGAATGTGGACTTAAACAAGTTGAAAAACTTATTGGGGTGTTACCATTTAGTGGTAACAATATGATGGCAGCCAAACATTAGTCTGAATGTCATTAAAACAGCGCCATCTTTCGATACTTCTTCCACCCCCGTCCTTGCACGCTACACCGCTACAAAAATGATGACGCTGTCAAAGTGGACTTGAAGATGTCTAAAACATCATCGATGCAACATTTTGAGCAAATAATGTAGACCACAAGACAGTCTTTTACATTTCGAAAATAATCATAATAATATGACTTCTTTAATGCGCCTTATAAAGATGAATTGATGAACGTGGACCCCGACTTAAACAAGTTGAAAAACTTATTGGGGTGTTACCATTTAGTGGTAAAAATATGATGGCAGCCAAACATTAGTCTGAATGTCATTAAAACAGCGCCATCTTTTGATACTTCTTCCACCCCCGTCCTTGCACGCTACACCGCTACAACAAAGATGACGCTGACCGAGTGGAGGCACGTAGATAAGACAGCCCTCAAAGCGGTTTACCCTGAAGAGACTGTCAGAAAGTGAGTTGAAGATGATGAGTAAAACATCATCCATGCAACATTTTGAGCAAAGAAGCACCATTACATGTTATGTAGACCACAAGGAAGTCTTTTACATTTACAAAACAATCATAATAATAATATGACTTCTTTAATGCGCCTTGTAAAGATGAATTGATGAATGTGGACTTAAACAAGTTGAAAAACTTATTGGGGTGTTACCATTTAGTGGTAACAATATGATGGCAGCCAAACATTAGTCTGAATGTCATTAAAACAGCGCCATCTTTCGATACTTCTTCCACTCCCGTCCTTGCACGCTACACCGCTACAAAAATGGCGACGCTGTCAAAGTGGAGGCACGTAAATAACACCGGACACAAGTGACTTGAAGATGTGTAAAACATCATCCATGCAACATTTTGAGCAAAGAATGTAGACCACAAGACAGTCTTTTACATTTAGAAAATAATCATAATAATATGACTCCTTTAATGCGCCTTATAGTCCGGTGCACCTTTTGTATGAAAATAAATCCGGTGCGCCCTATGGTCCGAAAAATATGGTATTTTTTAGAGTGCAACCCGGTTTAATGCAGTCTTCAAGCACACCGGAAGATGAATAGTAGCAAGCATATTTACATTGGTGCTACTGTAACTTGTACAGTAATTGGACATCCACAGTTGGCTGATGTCAACACAAGAGCTGCCTTGTCAGGTGTGTGTGTGTGTGTGTGTGTGTGTGTGTGTGTGTGTGTGTGTGTGTGTGTGTGTGTGTGTGTGTCGCTCCCCTGCCCCCCAGGTGGTTGCTAACGCGGCGCTGACAGGACTCCCGTCAACACAGACATGTAAATATGACACGTAAGCGTCGACATCAGCGATGTATCGAAGTGGCAAATTCAATTAATTGTGACAAATGTGAGTTGAGGTGGAACTGAGGAGGAGATTCTCGCCATCCTTTCACGCCGCTCCTTAAAAATGGCCGAGTTGTGGGACGAGTTCGCTGTTTTTGGATCCAGGATTGAGATTGGTTGCTAAAATCAGCAGAAAACTCCTCTCATAGAGGATCTAAGCTTGTGCTTTTTGTAGTTGACTTGTTCTGTGCTATAGAGGATCTTTGGGTTGCGTGTTTTGTAGTTGTTTTTAAAAACAGCACTCCTGTCATGTTATGTTTTCTTTTTGTTGCAATAAGTCCTTAAAAACAGCAAGCTGTTTAATTTCTATAGAAGATCTGACTATAGTTTTTTTTTTGCAGTTGACATTTTCTATCCTATAGAGGATCTTTGGGTTGCGTGTTTTGTAGTTGTTTTTAAAAACAGCAATCCTGTCATGTTATGTTTTCCTTTTGTTGCAAAAAGTCCTTAAAAACAGCAGGCTGTTTAATTTCTATAGAAAACTGACTATAGTGTTTTTTTGTAGTTGGCATTTTCTATTCTATAGAGGATCTTTGGGTCGCGTGTTTTGTAGTTGTTTTTAAAAACAGCACTCCTGTCATGTTCTGTTTTCCTTTTGTTGCAATAAGTCCTTAAAAACAGCAGGCTGTTTAATTTCTATAGAAGATCTGACCAGTGTTTTTTTGCAGTTGACATTTTCTATTCTATAGAGGATCTTTGGGTTGCGTGTTTTGTAGTTGTTTTTAAAAACAGCAATCTTGTCATGTTGTTTTCCTTTTGTTGCAATAAGTCCTTAAAAACAGCAGGCTGTTTAATTTCTATAGAAGATCTTTGACTATAGTGTTTTTTTGCAGTTGACATTTTCTATTCTATAGAGGATCTTTGGGTTGCGTGTTTTGTAGTTGTTTTTAAAAACAGCAATCCTGTCATGTTATGTTTTCCTTTTGTTGCAATAAGTCCTTAAAAACAGCAGGCTGTTTAATTTCTACAGACAATCTGACTATAGTGTTTTTTTGCAGTTGACATTTTCTATCCTATAGAGGATCTTTGGGTTGCGTGTTTTGTAGTTGTTTTTAAAAACAGCAATCTTGTCATGTTGTTTTCCTTTTGTTGCAATAAGTCCTTAAAAACAGCAGGCTGTTTAATTTCTATAGAAGATCTTTGACTATAGTGTTTTTTTGCAGTTGACATTTTCTATTCTATAGAGGATCTTTGGATTGTGTGTTTTGTAGTTTTTAAAAACAGCACTCCTGTCATGTTATGTTTTCCTTTTGTTGCAATAAGTCCTTAAAAACAGCAGGCTGTTTAATTTCTATAGAAAATCTGACCAGTGTTTTTTTGCAGTTGACATTTTCTATTCTATAGAGGATCTTTGGGTTGCGTGTTTTGTAGTTTTTAAAAACAGCACTCCTGTCATGTTGTTTTCCTTTTGTTGCAATAAGTCCTTAAAAAAAAGCAGGCTGTTTCATTTCTATAGAAGATCTGACTATAGTTTTTTTTTGCAGTTGACATTTTCTATTCTATAGACAATCTTTGGGTTGCGTGTTTTGTAGTTGTTTTTAAAAACAGCACTCCTGTCATGTTATGTTTTCCTTTTGTTGCAAAAAGTCCTTAAAAACAGCAGGCTGTTTAATTTCTATAGAAAATCTGACTATAGTGTTTTTTTGCAGTTGACATTTTCTATTCTATAGAGGATCTTTGGGTTGCGTGTTTTGTAGTTGTTTTTAAAAACAGCACTCCTGTCATGTTATGTTTTCCTTTTGTTGCAATAAATCGTTAAAAACAGCAGGCTGTTTAATTTCTATAGAAAATCTGACTACAGTGTTTTTTTGTAGTTGGCATTTTCTATTCTATAGAGGATCTTTGGGTTGCGTGTTTTGTAGTTGTTTTTAAAAACAGCAATCCTGTCATGTTATGTTTTCCTTTTGTTGCAAAAAGTCCTTAAAAACAGCAGGCTGTTTAATTTCTATAAAAGATCTGACTAAAGTGTTTTTTTGCAGTTGACATTTTCTATTCTATAGAGGATATTTGGGTTGCGTGTTTTGTAGTTTTTAAAAACAGCACTCCTGTCATGTTATGTTTTCCTTTTGTTGCAATAAATCGTTAAAAACAGCAGGCTGTTTAATTTCTATAGAAAATCTGACTACAGTGTTTTTTTGCAGTTGACATTTTCTATTCTATAGAGGATCTTTGGGTTGCGTGTTTTGCAGTTTTTTTAAAAACAGTATTTTATTTGTATTGTTTTTCTTTTGTTGCAATAAGTCCTTAAAAACAGCAGGCTGTTTCATTTCTATAGAAGATTTTTGACTATAGTGTTTTTGCAGTATACTTTTTCTGTTCTATAAAGGATCTTTGGGTTGTGTGTTTTGCAGTTGGTTTTTAAAAACATTTTATTTTTAATTTTTCCTTTTGTTTCAATATGTCCTTAAAAACAGCAGGCTGTTTAATTTCTATAGAAGATCTTTGACTATAGTGTTTTTTTGCAGTTGATATTTTCTATTCTATAGAGGAACTTTGGGTTGCATGTTTTGTAGTTGTTTTTAAAAACAGCACTCCTGTCATGTTGTTTTCCTTTTGTTGCAATAAGTCCTTAAAAACAGCAGGCTGTTTAATTTCTATAGAAAATCTGACTATAGTGTTTTTTTGCAGTTGACATTTTCTATTCTATAGAGGATCTTTGGGTTGCATGTTTTGTAGTTGTTTTTAAAAACATCACTCCTGTCATGTTATGTTTTCCTTTTGTTGCAATAAGTCCTTAAAAACAGCAGGCTGTTTAATTTCTATAGAAAATCTGACTATAGTGTTTTTTTGCAGTTGGCATTTTCTATTCTATAGAGGAACTTTGGGTTGCATGTTTTGTAGTTGTTTTTAAAAACAGCAATCTTGTCATGTTGTTTTCCTTTTGTTGCAATAAGTCCTTAAAAACAGCAGGCTGTTTCATTTCTATAGAAGATCTGACTGTAGTGTTTTTTTGCAGTTGACATTTTCTATTCTATAGACAATCTTTGGGTTGCGTGTTTTGTAGTTGTTTTTAAAAACAGCACTTCTGTCATGTTATGTTTTCTTTTTGTTGCAATAAGTCCTTAAAAACAGCAGGCTGTTTAATTACTATAGAAGATCTGACTATAGTTTTTTTTTCCAGTTGACATTTTCTATTCTATAGACAATCTTTGGGTTGCATGTTTTGTAGTTGTTTTTAAAAACAGCACTCCTGTCATGTTATGTTTTCTTTTTGTTGCAATATGTCCTTAAAAACAGCAGGCTGTTTAATTTCTATAGAAGATCTGACTATAGTGTTTTTTTGCAGTTGACATTTTCTATTCTATAGACAATCTTTGGGTTGCGTGTTTTGTAGTTGTTTTTAAAAACAGCACTCCTGTCATGTTGTTTTCCTTTTGTTGCAATAAGTCCTTAAAAACAGCAAGCTGTTTAATTTCTATAGAAGATCTGACCAGTGTTTTTTTGCAGTTGACATTTTCTATTCTATAGAGGATCTTTGGGTTGCGTGTTTTGCAGTTTTTATTTTAAAAACAGTATTTTATTTGTATGGTTTTACTTTTCTTGCAATATGTCCTTAAAAACATCAGGCTGTTTCATTTCTATTGAATATCTTTGGCGATACTGTTTTTTTGCATTTGACAACAGTTGACGTTTTCTGTTCCATAGAGGATCTTTGGGTTGCGTGTTTTGCAGTTGTTTTTTAAAATCAGCATTTTTTTTTCTTTTGTTGCAATGTCTTTAAAATAACAGGCTGTCTCACTTCTATAGAAGATCTTTGACTATAGTGTTTGTGCAGTTAACAGTATACTTTCTCTGTTCGATAGAGGATCTTTGGGTTGTGTTTTGCAGTTTTTTAAAAACAGTATTTTATTTGTATTTTTTCCTTTTGTTGCAATATGTCCTTAAAAACAGCAGGCTGTTTAATTTCTATAGAAGATCTTTGACTATCGTGTTTTTTTGCAGTTGACATTTTCTATTCTATAGAGGATTTTTGGGTTGCGTATTTTGCAGTTGTTTTTTTAAAAACAGTATTTTATTTGTATTGTTTTCCTTTTTTTTGCAATATGTCCTTAAAAATAGCAGGCTGTTTAATTTCTGTCGAAGATTTTTGACTACAGTGTTTTTGCAGTATACTTTTTGTTCTATAGAGGATCTTTGGGTTGTGTGTTTTGCAGTTGGTTTTTAAAAACAACATTTAATTTGTATTTTTTCCTTTTGTTGTAATATGTCCTTAAAAACAGCAGACTGTTTCATTTCTATCGAAGATCTTTGACAATACTGTTTTTTTGCATTTGACAACAGTTGACATTTTCTGTCCTATAGAGGATCTTTAGGTTGTGTGTTTTGCAGTTGAATTTAAAAACAGCATTTTTACTCCTTTTGTTGAAATATGTCCTAAAAAGCAGCAAGCTGTTTAATTTATATGGAAAATATTTGACTATAGTGTTTTTGCAGTTGATTGTAGACATTTTCTGTTCTATAGAGGATCTTTGGGTTGCGTGTTTTGCAGTTGTTTTTTAAAAACAGCATTTTTTTTCTTTTGTTGCAATGTCTTTAAAATAGCAGGCTGTCTCATTTCTATAGAAGATCTTTGACTAGTGTTTGTGCAGTTAACAGCATACTTTTTCTGTTCTATAGAGGATCTTTGGGTTGTGTGTTTTGCAGTTTTTTTAAAAACAGTATTTTATTTGTATTTTTTCCTTTTGTTGCAATATGTCCTTAAGAACAGCAGTCTGTTTAATTTCTTCAGAATATATTTGACTATAGTGGGTTTTTTTTGCAGTCGACAGTAGACGTTTTGTGTTCTATAGAGGATCTTTGGTTGCGTGTTTTGCAGTTGGTTTTTAAAAACATTTTGTTTATTTTGTTTTCCTTTTGTTGTCATATGTCCTTAAAACAGCAGGCTGTTTCATTTCTATGGAAGATCTTTGACTATAGTGTTTTTCTGCAGTTGACAACAGTAGACATTTTCTTTTCTATAGAGGATCTTTGGGTTGCGTCTTTTGCAGTTGTTTTTAAAAAATAAAAAAAAGTTTAATTTTTTTCAAAATACCAAAGGGCTCCTATCAAATAAAGGATCTTTTACAAGAGTTTGTGTTTTTTTTTTTTTTGCAATAGTCCTTAAAAAGAGCAAATCACTCTGTCACATAGATGATCTTTGGCTGCCATTTATGTCTCTTCTTTGTCAAGATGGACTTTTTTTTATCACCACAGCTGATCTGCTTCCACTTCTCCGAGTCTTGCAGTTCTCCACATTCAATCAAAGTTTTTTTTTAAGTACAAAAAATGCAAGTCAGCAGCTATTTAATTATCCGCTTGATTGCTTGATGGCAAATAGACGGAGCAGCCAGGAGGGACGAGGACAAGGTGAGCAGCACAGACCAGAGGAAGAAGAAGAAGAAGAAGAAGAAGAAGAAGAAGAAGAAGAAGAAGAAGAAGGAGAAGAAGACATCTTCTCAGAACTACAAACACAAGATGGAAGACAAGGGTGTCCTCTTTTTTTTATTTTTTTACATGACGTGTGCAGTCATCTTGTGTGTATTAAATTATATTATAATACATTATATTATATTATATTAAATTATATTTTATTACATCGTGTTGTCCCCATACCAATATCTTGGTACCGGTACCAAACTGTATTTCGGTACTTTTCTAAATACTAAAGGGGACCCAAAAAATGGCATTATTGTAACAATACCAATATTTAGATACTAGGGTTGTCCCGATACCAATATTTAGATACTAGAGCTGTCCTGATACCAATATTTAGATACTGGGGTTGTCCCGATACCAATATTTAGATACTAGAGCTGTCCTGATACCAATATTTAGATACTGGGGTTGTCCCGATACCAATATTTAGATACTAGAGCTGTCCTGATACCAATATTTAAATACTAGGGTTGTCCCGATACCAATATTTAGATACTAGGGTTGTTCCGATACCAATATTTAGATACTAGAGCTGTCCTGATACCAATATTTAGATACTAGGGTTGTCCCGATACCAATATTTAGATACTAGGGTTGTTCCGATACCAATATTTAGATACTAGGGTTGTCCCAATACCAGTATTTAGATACTAGGGTTGTCCCGATACCAATATTTAGATACTAGAGCTGTCCCGATACCAATATTTAGATACTAGAGCTGTCCTGATGCCAATATTTAAATACTAGGGTTGTTCCGATACCAATATGTAGATACGAGAGCTGTCCCGATACCAATATTTAGATACTAGAGCTGTCCTGATACCAATATTTAGATACTAGGGTTGTCCCGATACCAATATTTAGATACTAGGATTGTTCCGATACCAATATTTAGATACTAGGGTTGTCCTGATACCAGTATTTAGATACTAGGGTTGTCCCGATACCAATATTTAGATACTAGGGTTGTCCCGATACCAATATTTAGATACTAGGGTTGTCCCGATACCAATATTTTGATACTAGGGTTGTCACGATACCAGTATTTAGATACACGGGTTGTCCCGATACCAATATTTAGATACTAGGGTTGTCCCGATACCAATATTTTGATACTAGGGTTGTCACGATACCAGTATTTAGATACACGGGTTGTCCCAATACAAATATCTAGGGTTGTCCCGATACATATATTTATATACTAAGGTTTTCCCGATACCAATATTTAGATACTCGGGTTGTCCCGATACCAATATTTAGATACTAGGGTTGTCCCGATACCAATATTTAAATACTAGGGTTGTCCCGATACCAATATTTTGATACTAGGGTTGTCACGATACCGGTATTTAGATACACGGGTTGTCCCAATACAAATATCTAGGGTTGTCCCGATACATATATTTATATACTAGGGTTTTCCCGATACCAATATTTAGATACTCGGGTTGTCCCGATACCAATATTTAAATACTAGGTTTGCCCCGATACCAATATTTATATACTAGAGTTGTCCTGATACCAATATTTAGATACTATAGTTGACCCAATACCAATATTTACATACTAGGGTTGTCCCCATACCAATATTTAGATACTAAAGTTGTCCTGATACCAATATTTAGATACTAGGGTTGTCCCCATACCAATATTAAGATACTAAAGTTGTCCCGATACCAATATTTACATATTAAGGTTGTCCCGATACCAATATTTAGATACTAGAGTTGACCCGATACCAATATTTAGATACTAGGGTTATCCCGATACCAATATTTAGATACTAGGATTGTCCCGATACCAATATTTATATACTAGAGTTGTCCTGATATCAATATTTAGATACTATAGTTGACCCGATACCAATATTTACATACTAGGGTTGTCCCGATACCAATATTTAGATACTAGAGTTGTCCTGATATCAATATTTAGATACTATAGTTGACCCGATACCAATATTTAGATACTAGGGTTGTCCCGATACCAATATTTAGATACTAAAGTTGTCCCGATACCAATATTTAGATATTAAGGTTGTCCCGATACCAATATTTATACTAGGGTTGTCCCGATATCATTATTTAGATACTTGGGTTGTTCCGATATCAATATTTTGGTACCGGTACCAAAATGTATTTTGATACTTTTCAAGATAAAGGGCACCAAAAAATATGTCATTATTGTCTTTATTTGAACAAAACATGTTAGTGTAGATGAAACATATGTTTATTATTGTTATTTATTCCTTCAATAAAATGTTGAACATATTAGACAACTTGTCTTTTAGTAGTAAGTAAACAAACAAAGACTCCTAATTAGTCTGCAGTAACATATTGTGTCATTTATACACCTATTATTTTATACACATTATGAGGGACAAACTGTAAAAATGTATTACTAATCTACTTGTTCATTTACTGTTAATATCTGCTTACTTTCTCTTTTAACATGTTCTATCTACACTTCTGTTAAAATGTAATAATCACTTATTCTTCTCTTCTTTGATACTTGACATTAGTTTCGGACGATATCACACATTTAGCTATCGATGCGATACCAAGTACATACAGGATCATACATTGGTCATATTCAAAGTCCTCATGTGTCCAGGGACATATTTCCCGAGTTTATAAACATAATATAAACTTAAAAGATTTTATGATGTTATTTTTTTTACTGTATGTAATCATGTTAGCATGGACTAATACTTGGTATCATTACAGTGGATGTCAGGTGTAGATCCACCTATGGCGTTTGTTTACATTGTGACACCGTTGAGCTATTGTATCCTCCTACGGTGTGTAGATAAGCATGGTTAGCTATTCCTCGCCCTCCAGTGATAATACTACTTGTAAATAACCTACTTTATTTGTCGCCATGGAAGTAGCTAAAAAACTGCGCGGCTGCTTCAGTGTTATAACTTCACCTTTATCTTGACTTTTTACACCAAAATGCGTCCGTTCTCCCTTTGTTGTCTACACACTGTGTCTGCTTGTAAGTACTCAGTGCGTGTGTGCTGCCGAACATGCTCCTCTGCTCGTAAATCCAGCAATATCATGACTTGCTCGTTAAAGAAAGGGGGTGTAGGAATTGGCACTTTTTGGAGGCGGTATAGTACAGAATATGATTCTTTACTATAATAGTATTGGTATACAATACAACCCTAGTGTATTACATGCATTTTGTGTACTAACCAAAAGGGGGCGCCACATATCTTTGTCATCTATTTTCATTGTGTTTGTTTTTTTAAATTGCAAGCTTTTTGTGGTCGTCGGCCATTGGAGTGGAACTTTTCAAGACTTGCCAGCCGAAAGTGTGACATTTAGTATTTTTCCAGAGACACGAAAAAAATAAAGAGAGGCCATGGAGGACGTTGCAGGAGAGGAAGACTCCAGGAAGTCCAGGCTAACATCTTTATCTCCCGTTAGTTTATCATCCACCCACCAAAGCATTGAGCAGAGGAAGGGCAAAGAGGGAAGGGAAGCGGCACTCGGACGTCCCTCGACGTTTTGTGTTTTTTCCCCTGCGAGAAGAAACAGAAGAGACAGCAGAGGAGACGGCGAGCGGTGTGAGGAGGGCGGCTTCAAGGAGCCTCGAGGGCGGATGGAGGATGCTAGGGAAGGTGGTGAAGGGGAGTGATGATGAGGAAATGGAAGAGAGCAAAGCAGGTTAGCGGACATGTCGGCGTCCTCTTCATGCTCCACCTGGAGGAAGGGGGGGGACAAAAAAAGCCCTCACAAACATCCCACATGTCACTTTACGCTAACCCAACTCCAGCCTGCGACGTTCCTGGGGAATAATAACAATGCACATTAGGACGATGTGTGTCAGATGACTGTTAGGTTTTTTTTACCTGCGGGCTGTTTGCAACACCTGCACACCTGCCTGACTTTCCTACGCCTGTTATGACGCTCTATTATGTCTCCTAACCACGCAGGTGCGTGCTAATAATAGCGTGAGCTGTCATTGGTGGTGTGTTCCAGGCCTGGCAATTATTCGGACTCGGGGGCCAAATTTAGAGAAAAAATGTGCCTTGGGGGGCCGGTTTAGTACAAAACCTCACAATAATTTCTGATTGAATACTAAACACGTTATGACGGATCGCCTTAAAAAAATGGAATAGAATTTGACATTTTTTTACAGAATGAGACACTCAGAATGTACATGACAATAAAGAATGTTACAATATTAACTATGAAGGATAAAACACTGAATATTGACAACATATGAACCTCACTAGATAGATGACCATAATAACTAATTAGATGACCATAGTAACTAATTAAATGACCATAGTAACTCCTTAGATGACCATAAAAACTAATTATATTACCCAAGTAGATAATTAGACGACCATAGCAACTCATTAGATTACCATATTAAGTAATTAGAGGACCATAGTAACTAATTAGATGACCCCCAAAAAATTTGATGACCACAGTAACAAATTAAATGGACATTTTAACTAATTAGAAGACCATATTAACTAATTAGATGACCATAATAAATAATTAGAATTACCATAGTAACAAATTAGACGACCATAGTAACTAATGAGATGACCAAAGTAACTAACTTGATGACCATAGTTAATAATTGGATAGCCATATTAACTAATTAGAAGACCATAGCAACTAGTTGAATGACCATAGCAACTAATTAGATGACCATAGTAATTAATTAGATTACCATAGTAACTAATTAAAAGACCATAGCAACTAGTTGAATGACAATAGCAACTAATTAGATGACCATATTAACTAATTAGATGACCATAGTAACTAATATTATTACCATATTAACTAGTTAAATGAGCATAGTAACTCATTAGATGAGCATAGTAAGTAATTAGATAACCTTAGTAGCTATTTAGATGACCAAAGTAGTAAATGATGCAAAGACTTAGGCTTAAATGATGTAAAGACTTAGTATAGTTGAAGACTTGGGGTGATTAAAAAGGTTGTGTGCACATCATCATGGCAGCTACCCTTTACATCTTAAACATCATCATGGCAGCTACCCTTTACATCTTAAACATCATCATGGCAGCTACCCTTTACATCTTAAACATCATCATGGCAGCTACCCTTTACATCTTAAACATCATCATGGCAGCTACCCTTTACATCTTAAACATCATCATGGCAGCTACCCTTTACATCTTAAACATCATCATGACAGCTACACTTTACATCTTAAACATCATCATGGCAGCTACCCTTTACATCTTAAACATCATCATGGCAGCTACCCTTTACATCTTAAACATCATCATGGCAGCTACCCTTTACATCTTAAACATCATCATGGCAGCTACCCTTTACATCTTAAACATCATCATGGCAGCTACACTTTACATCTTAAACATCATCATGGCAGCTACACTTTACATCTTAAACATCATCATGGCAGCTACACTTTACATCTTAAACATCATCATGGCAGCTACCCTTTACATCTTAAACATCATCATGGCAGCTACACTTTACATCTTAAACATCATCATGGCAGCTACCCTTTACATCTTAAACATCATCATGGCAGCTACACTTTACATCTTAAACATCATCATGGCAGCTACACTTTACATCTTAAACATCATCATGGCAGCTACACTTTACATCTTAAACATCATCATGGCAGCTACACTTTACATCTTAAACATCATCATGGCAGCTACACTTTACATCTTAAACATCATCATGGCAGCTACCCTTTACATCTTAAACATCATCATGGCAGCTACCCTTTACATCTTAAACAACATCATGGCAGCTACACTTTGCATCTTAAACATCATCATGGCAGCTACACTTTACATCTTAAACATCATCATGTCAGCTACGCTTTACATCTTAAACATCATCATGGCAGCTACCCTTTACATCTTAAACATCATCATGGCAGCTACACTTTACATCTTAAACATCATCATGGCAGCTACACTTTACATCTTAAACATCATCATGGCAGCTACACTTTACATCTTAAACATCATCATGGCAGCTACCCTTTACATCTTAAACATCATCATGGCAGCTACACTTTACATCTTAAACATCATCATGGCAGCTACACTTTACATCTTAAACATCATCATGGCAGCTACACTTTACATCTTAAACATCATCATGGCAGCTACCCTTTACATCTTAAACAACATCATGGCAGCTACACTTTGCATCTTAAACATCATCATGGCAGCTACACTTTACATCTTAAACATCATCATGTCAGCTACGCTTTACATCTTAAACATCATCATGGCAGCTACCCTTTACATCTTAAACATCATCATGGCAGCTACACTTTACATCTTAAACATCATCATGGCAGCTACACTTTACATCTTAAACATCATCATGGCAGCTACACTTTACATCTTAAACATCATCATGGCAGCTACCCTTTACATCTTAAACATCATCATGGCAGCTACACTTTACATCTTAAACATCATCATGGCAGCTACACTTTACATCTTAAACATCATCATGGCAGCTACACTTTACATCTTAAACATCATCATGGCAGCTACCCTTTACATCTTAAACATCATCATGGCAGCTACCCTTTACATCTTAAACATCATCATGGCAGCTACCCTTTACATCTTAAACATCATCATGGCAGCTACACTTTACATCTTAAACATCATCATGGCAGCTACCCTTTACATCTTAAACATCATCATGGCAGCTACACTTTACATCTTAAACATCATCATGGCAGCTACACTTTACATCTTAAACATCATCATGGCAGCTACACTTTACATCTTAAACATCATCATGGCAGCTACACTTTACATCTTAAACATCATCATGGCAGCTACACTTTACATCTTAAACATCATCATGGCAGCTACCCTTTACATCTTAAACATCATCATGGCAGCTACCCTTTACATCTTAAACAACATCATGGCAGCTACACTTTGCATCTTAAACATCATCATGGCAGCTACACTTTGCATCTTAAACATCATCATGGCAGCTACACTTTACATCTTAAACATCATCATGTCAGCTACCCTTTATATCTTAAACATCATCATGGCAGCTACACTTTACATCTTAAACATCATCATGGCAACTACACTTTACATCTTAAACATCATCATGGCAGCTACACTTTACATCTTAAACATCATCATGGCAGCTACCCTTTACATCTTAAACATCATCATGGCAGCTACCCTTTACATCTTAAACAACATCATGGCAGCTACACTTTGCATCTTAAACATCATCATGGCAGCTACACTTTACATCTTAAACATCATCATGTCAGCTACGCTTTACATCTTAAACATCATCATGGCAGCTACCCTTTACATCTTAAACATCATCATGGCAGCTACACTTTACATCTTAAACATCATCATGGCAGCTACACTTTACATCTTAAACATCATCATGGCAGCTACACTTTACATCTTAAACATCATCATGGCAGCTACCCTTTACATCTTAAACATCATCATGGCAGCTACACTTTACATCTTAAACATCATCATGGCAGCTACACTTTACATCTTAAACATCATCATGGCAGCTACACTTTACATCTTAAACATCATCATGGCAGCTACCCTTTACATCTTAAACATCATCATGGCAGCTACCCTTTACATCTTAAACATCATCATGGCAGCTACCCTTTACATCTTAAACATCATCATGGCAGCTACACTTTACATCTTAAACATCATCATGGCAGCTACCCTTTACATCTTAAACATCATCATGGCAGCTACACTTTACATCTTAAACATCATCATGGCAGCTACACTTTACATCTTAAACATCATCATGGCAGCTACACTTTACATCTTAAACATCATCATGGCAGCTACACTTTACATCTTAAACATCATCATGGCAGCTACACTTTACATCTTAAACATCATCATGGCAGCTACCCTTTACATCTTAAACATCATCATGGCAGCTACCCTTTACATCTTAAACAACATCATGGCAGCTACACTTTGCATCTTAAACATCATCATGGCAGCTACACTTTGCATCTTAAACATCATCATGGCAGCTACACTTTACATCTTAAACTTCATCATGTCAGCTACCCTTTATATCTTAAACATCATCATGGCAGCTACACTTTACATCTTAAACATCATCATGGCAGCTACACTTTACATCTTAAACATCATCATGGCAGCTACACTTTACATCTTAAACATCATCATGGCAGCTACACTTTACATCTTAAACATCATCATGGCAGCTACACTTTACATCTTAAACATCATCATGGCAGCTACACTTTACATCTTAAACATCATCATGGCAGCTACACTTTACATCTTAAACATCATCATGGCAGCTACACTTTACATCTTAAACATCATCATGGCAGCTACACTTTACATCTTAAACATCATCATGGCAGCTACCCTTTACATCTTAAACATCATCATGGCAGCTACACTTTACATCTTAAACATCATCATGGCAGCTACCCTTTACATCTTAAACATCATCATGGCAGCTACACTTTACATCTTAAACATCATCATGGCAGCTACACTTTACATCTTAAACATCATCATGGCAGCTACCCTTTACATCTTAAACATCATCATGGCAGCTACACTTTACATCTTAAACATCATCATGGCAGCTACACTTTACATCTTAAACATCATCATGGCAGCTACACTTTACATCTTAAACATCATCATGGCAGCTACCCTTTACATCTTAAACATCATCATGGCAGCTACACTTTACATCTTAAACATCATCATGGCAGCTACCCTTTACATCTTAAACATCATCATGGCAGCTACCCTTTACATGTTAAACACCGAAACAGAAATGATTTGGGAATGTCGGGCGGGCCAGATTGAAAAGGGTGGTGTGGCCCCAGAGTCATAACTTGCCCAGCTCTTGTGTATTCTATCATAACAACAACATGACGGAAAATGATTGGTTTCATCTTTTGGACTATTTTGTGTTCGGTGGGTGTGCACACCCCGCCTTCACATGGTGGTGAGGCCAGTTGACGGACACCTGCATTACATACAATCAGTAATTGTTCATAAAAATGAAGACGTGTTCCTCTCAACCACTAATAGTAACATAAACTTGTACTTTTTATATTTTTCTTTTAAAAAATGTAACTTTGATCAAGTTGCAAACAGCCTCTGTAAAAGTCACACCCTGCTAACAACCTGCAACGTCATCTGCAGAGGACATTTTGTTCTTCTTCATGTTTTAAGTGATATCAAACTCAAGGCCCGGGGGCCAGAAGGGGCCCGACACGTCATTTTACGTGACCCGCGTTGACCTGAAAAAATTGTTCGTCACCTTATATTAATATTAATCAAAATTGTAACAAATATCAAATTATCCTATATTATCCTACTTTACAATGTTTTTGTGAAAATATAAATACTTGCTTAACTTAAGATTTCAAAACAAGTCAACCACAAAATGTTAGTAAAACTATATATATATATATTTATATATATATATATAGTTTTAGTAACATTATATATATATATATATATATATATATATATATTCCTCTCTCTCAAGGTTTTAATAGCATATAACTGTAAATTAAAAAAGTACAAATAGTTTCTGTTGAGTGAGCTGCCAGTTTTTTACAGAAAAATCTACGTTTTTTTTTGCTGTGTTAATGTAAATGGAATTAAAGCAGAATAAAAAAAATGGCAGATCAGTTGGCAGAATTAAAAAGAAAAACTTAACAGTGGGTGTGAGTTTTGCCCTTATGTGGGCCTACCGAGGATGTCGTAGTGGTTTGTGTTGTGGTTTGTGCAGCCCTTTGAGACACTAGTGATTCAGGGCTATATAAGTAAACATTGATTGATACTGATTTTGTATTTACATTAATGTTGAAAAAAAAAAAACATTGTAAAATTTGCAGTAAAAAGAAACCCCGTCTGTTTTTGTTTTCCATTTCCTGGATAACTTTATGCTGTTAAAAAAAAAAAAAAGACAAAAAACCTACTGTATATTTGAAGAACAATTCTGGTGACTGTCAGTTTTTACTGTAAAATCTACAGATATTTTTGATGAAAACAATATTTATCATCCAATTGCATGAGGACAAAAAAATGCTATTAGTTGTTCCAATTGGCCCTCTGACTGCAGCCAGAACTGGGATGTGGCCCTCAATGAAAACCACTTTGACATCCTCTCTGAAGTCAAGAGTTAAACGTTCAAGAAAAATAGCCCAAATATGCAAAACCCAAATGTCCACTGCAGAGGACGCCCAGGAGGATGTAGAGCTGTGCTACTCACCTCAGTGTACTATCACAGATCAGTACACACGCCCTGAGAAAAAACTATGATCCATTTACAACAAATACTGTATATTTGTTCATAAATGTATGGCAGCGATGTATAGTGGAAGGCAGGACAATTAAATATCCCTCCAATAATCCAATCATTTCTTTGGAGTGGTCCCTCGCCACATCACATTTTACTCTGCTGAACATTTTAGATTAAAAAAATGAAATCAGATGCCATGTATTGTTTTCCTAAATTAAGCATTTTAAGCTAAATGTACTAAATATATCACTAAAGTAGTACAATTGGCCACTAGATGAGACCAAAACCAATCAGAGTGTATGTATGTATATATATATATATATATATATATATATATATATACATATATGTGTGTGTATTTATATATGTATATATATGTGTGTATATATATAATATATATATATACATATATATGTATATATATGTATATATATATATATATATACATATATATAACATATATACACACATATACATGTATATATGTATATATATATATAATATATATACACACACACATATATATATATATACACACACATATATACTTATATATATATACATATACATATACTGTATTGTATATATATACTGTACTGTGTGTATATATATATATATATATATATATATATATATATATATATATATATATATATATATATATATATATATATATATATATATATATATATATATATATATATAAATAAATGCAGTACAGACCAATAGTTTGGACACACCTTCTCCTCATTCAATGTGTTTTCTTTATTTCCATGACTATTTACATTGTAGATAGTCACATCAAAACTATGAATGAACACATGTGCAGTTATGTACTTAACACAAACATGTTTTGTATTCTAATTTCTTCAAAATAGCCACCCTTTGCTCATATTACTGCTTTGCACACTCGCGGCATTCTCTTCATGAAGTGAAAACCCTTCAAGTGACTACCTCTTCAAGCTCATGAAGAGAATGCTAAGAGTGTGCAAAGCATTAACCCGAGCAAGGGGTGGCTATTTTGAAGAAACTAGAACAAAAAACATGTTTTTGTTAAGTACGTAACTCCACATGTGTTTATTCATTGTTTTGATGCGTGTAAATAGTCATGGAAATAAAGAAAACATAAAATGAGAAGGTGCGTGTCGATGGGAGAAATGTTGTTTCATATTGTGGAT
This sequence comes from Nerophis ophidion, assembly GCF_033978795.1. NCBI lineage: Eukaryota > Metazoa > Chordata > Actinopteri > Syngnathiformes > Syngnathidae > Nerophis > Nerophis ophidion. The sequence goes on from NC_084617.1 coordinate 2,926,149, forward strand.
ATTTATGTGTGTGAAAGAGAGAGAGAAGACGGCCAAAATGTGACGTCTGCGAGGACATGACCACAGTCAGTAGAGGGGGACTTGGGGGGTCTCACAGGCCAGGGAAGAGGTGGAGTGTACAGGTTTAGCGGCAATAACAAAAAAGGGGGTAATTTGGATCTCGGTACTCACTGTAAGGAACACACTCATACTGGATCTCCAAGTACTTGTAAGTTCCCGGGCACGGGTCTGGAAAGACGTCAGAGCCGGCCACCACCACACACTGGGTGCGGTTGTTGCACCTGGAAGACAGAGAAGGGGGCAAAGCAAGCAAGTGTTATAATTACTAGAGATGTCCGACAATATCAGACTGCAGATATTATTGTCTGATAAATATGCAACATTTTATATTATGTTTTTATTTACCATATTTACATATGGTGACATCTAAAATGGCTCTAATGAAGCAAGAGAAATATTTAAAGTTTCTTCTGCCAAGAAAGTATTTTATGTGTCTGTTTATTCAAATACATATGTTTGTAAAACCTGTCTAAAATACTGCAGTTTTTGGGTATATTCAACAATACTGTGATGAAGATGATAAAAGGGGATATTGTGCTCACATTAATACTGATCTGAACTGTTGATGCTGTGCAGATATCAGGTGACTTGAGGTATAAAAGTCAGGTTACTTCACGGTGTGGGAAGGGAATGTGTTCATAACCCCGGGAGCAGCTGTGGTCACCTTGTGAATATTGCACAAGGTACCTTGAGGGCCACTTTCATTTCAAACCCAAACAGGGTCTCTCTCTCTCGGTCTGGGGGTCATTTACTTGAAAAACCTGGCAGATCCCTACAGTAAAGTGTTTCTAGACCAAGTAAATATTACTGTTAACGTAGATCTGTGGGCATCACGGAGTTGGGTTTTGGAAACCTTTAGCAGTTTTCGGCAGCATAAAACTGTTCTGAAACTCGCCTGTAGATGTAAGCTTTACAGGTGCCATGTTTGTGCAAATAAATGTTGTGTTGTTATTATTTTCCTTGCTTAATATGATTATTGTATTGAATGTCAACTCAAGCTGTGACCAGTAACCCATCTCGAAATGTACTGAGTGTGTAAAATACTTAAGTCAGACTCCAACCTGCGTGTGTGTGTGTGTGTGTGTGTGTGTGTGTGTGTGTGTGTGTGTGCGCTTGTATTTCTAGCCTTCTTGAGACATGAAGAAGGAAAAGTATCTTCCATACGAGGAGGTGTGAACAAGTGATGACATAAATCGGTGCCTATAGTGTCGATTTTAAAAGGTCAACATATGAAATAACAAGGTCAACATATGAAATAACAAGTGTGTGTAAGGAATTGAAACGCACCCCCTTGGGCCGAAATTAATTAAAATAAATACATATATATGTAGACATGTTACAAAAACCAAAAACAAACTAAATGTAGTTTTTTTTTCACAATGTGTCGACTTTTTTCTTATAAAATTGGGAACAATTTCTCATATTCTTTCTGTTTCTGTAGTGTTGCAATATTTTCTCATAATATGATTACGTTTCTTTGTAAAATTATTACGTTTTTTGTAAAACTATTACTTTTTACTGCAAAAATGGTGACATTTGTCATATAAAATTCTGACTTTTATCAAAATATTGCCAATTTCTTTTGTTGTTCTTGTAAAACATTTTTCAGTAAATTAATTAAAATAAATATATAAATAAATATATATAGACATGCTGTATTAACTTGAAGTAAATAATGAAGATTAAAACCAGTTACAAAAACCAATTTTTTACAATGTGTCGACTTTTTTCTTATAAAATTTGGAACAATTCCTCATTCTTTCTCTTTCTGTAGTATTGCATTTTTTTTCTCATGATATTATTACGTTTCTATGTAAAATTATTACGTTTTTTTACTGCAAAAATGGTGACATTTGTCATATAAAATTCAGACTTTTATCAAAATATTGCCAATTCATTTTGTTGTTTTTGTAAAACGTGTTTACTTGTCATAAATTTGCCAAGTAAAATTCAGACTATTATTATAATATTGGAAAAATTTGAAGTAAAGAATGAAGATTAAAACCAGTTACAAAAACCAAAAACAAACTAAATGTAGTCTTTTTTTTCCACAACGTGTTGACTTTTTTCTTATAAAAATGGGAACAATTTCTCAAATTCTTTCTTTTTCTGTAGTATTGCGATATTTTCTCATAATATTATTACAGTTTTATGTAAAAATGATTACGTTTTTTTGTAAAATTATTACTTTTTACTGCAAAAATTGAAAAACTTTTTTACTTGTCATAAATTTGCCAAGTAAAATTCCGATTATTATTATAATATTGGGAATTTTTTTAAGTTTTCCTATAAAATTAATTGTGACTTTTTTGAGTAAAATTTCGACTATTTTACAAGATTTTCCTAATTTTAAGCTTTCCTTGTAAAATTGCGACGGTTATTGAGTAAAATTCCAATTTTTATCATAATATTGCACAAATGTTCAGTTTTTCTTGAAAAATGTTGACTTGCGTTGAGTAAAATTTCCTCTTTTATCATAATACTAACAAAATTCAAAGTTTTTCTTGTGAAAACGTGACCTTTTTTTGTAAAATTCTGACTCTTTTTTTCACAACAAACTTTTTTATATTTGCATAGTTTGTATATATTTTTCATGTTGTAAATACACATCTTTATATATCTAGAAAGGCTGCTCCTAAAGAGGGAGGCATTTTTCTCAGCTCTCAAGAAGGTAGCAAATACAAGTGTGTGTGTGTGTGTGTGTGTGTGTGTGTGTGTGTGTGTGTGTGTGTGTGTGCTTGTATCTCTAGCCTTCTGAGACATGTAGAAGGAAAAGTATCTTCCATATGAGGAGGTGTGAACAAGTGATGACATAAATCATGGTCCCAATAGTGTCGCTTTTAGAAGGTCAACATATGAAATAACAAGTGTGTGTAAGAAATTGAATTGCACCCCTTTGGGCCAAGATTAATTAAAATAAATAAATATATATATATATATATATAGACATGCTGTATTAACTTGAAGTAAATAATGAAGATTAAAACCAGTTAAAAAAACCAAAAACAAACTAAATGTAGTCTTTTTTTTCACAATGTCGACTTTTTTCTTATAAAATTGGGAAACATTTCTCATATTCTTTCTGTTTCTGTAGTATTGCAATATTTTCTCATAATATTATTACAGTTTTATGTAAAAATTCTTATGTTTTTTTGAAACATTATTACTTTTTACTGCAAACTTTTTTACTTGTCATTAATTTGCCAAGTAAAATTCCGATTATTATTATAATATTGGAATTTTTTTAAAGTTTTCCTTTAAAATTGTGACTTTTTCGAGTAAAATTTCGACTATTTTTCAAGATTTTCATCATTTTAAACTTTCCTTGTAAAATTGCGACGGTTATTGAGTAAAATTCCAAATTTCAATCACAATATTGCAAAAATGTTTAGTTTTTCTTAAAAATGTTGACTTGCGTTGAGTAAAATTTCCTCTTTTCTCATAATACTAACAAAATTCAAAGTTTTTCTTGTGAAAACGTGACCTTTTTTTGTAAAATTCTGACTCTTTTTTTCACAACAAACTTTTTTATATTTGCATAGTATGTATATATTATTCATGTTGTAAATACACATCTTTATATATCTAGAAAGGCTGCTCCTAAAGAGGGAGGCATTTTTCTCAGGTCTCAAAAGGTAACAAATACAAGTGTGTGTGTGTGTGTGTGTGTGTGTGTGTGTGTGTGTGTGTGCTTGTAGTTCTAGCCTTCTTGAGAGATGAAGAAGGAAAAGTATCTTCCATATGAGGAGTTGTGAACAAGTGATGACATAAATCATGGTCCCAATAGTGTCGCTTTTAGAAGGTCAACATATGAAATAACAAGTGTGTGTAAGAAATTGAATTGCACCCCTTTGGGCCGAAATTAATTAAAATAAATTAATATATATAGACATGCTGTATTAACTTGAAGTAAATATTGAGATTAAAACCAGTTACAAAAACCAAAAACAAACTAAATGTAGTCTTTTTTTCACAATGTGTCGACTTTTTTCTTATAAAATTGGGAAAAATTTCTCATATTCTTTCTTTTTCTGTAGTATTGCAATATTTCCTCATGATATTATTACGTTTCTATGTAAAATTATTGACTTTTTAATGCAAAAATGGTGACGTTTGTCATATAAAATTCAGACTTTTATCAAAATATTGCCAATTCATTTTGTTGTTCTTGTAAAACGTGTTTACTTGTCATAAATTTGCCAAGTAAAATTCAGACTATTATTATAATATTGGAAACATTTGAAGTAAATAATGAAGATTAAAACCAGTTACAAAAACCAAAAACAAACTAAATGTAGTCTTTTTTTCACAATGTGTCGACTTTTTTCTTATAAAAATGGGAACAATTTCTCAAATTCTTTCTTTTTCTGTAGTATTGCGATACTTTCTCATAATATTATTACAGTTTTATGTAAAAATGATTACGTTTTTTTGTAAAATTATTGCTTTTTTACTGCAAAAATTGTAAAACTTTTTTACTTGTCATAAATTTGCCAAGTAAAATTCCGATTGTTATTATAATATTGGAAATTTTTTGAAGTTTTCCTATAAAATTAATTGTGACTTTTTCGAGTAAATTTGACTATTTTTCAAGATTTTCATCATTTTAAGCTTTCCTTGTAAAATTGCGACGGTTATTGAGTAAAATTCCAAATTTCAATCACAACATTGCACAAATGTTCAGTTTTTCTTGAAAAATGTTGACTTGCGTTGAGTAAAATTTCCTCTTTTCTCATAATGCTAACAACATTCAAAGTTTTTCTTGTGAAAAATGACCTTTTTCTTGTATTCTGACTCTTTTTTTCACAACAAGCTTTTTTATATTTGCATAGTATGTATATATTATTCATGTTGTAAATACACATCTTTATATATCTAGAAAGACCTAAAGAGGGAGGCATTTTTCTCAGGTCTCAAGAAGGTACGAAATACAAGTGTGTGTGTGTGTGTGTGTGTGTGTGTGTGTGTGTGTGCGTGTGTGTGCGTGTGTGTGTGTGCTTGTATTTCTAGCCTTCTTGAGAGATGAAGAAGGAAAAGTATCTTCCATATGAGGAGGTGTGAACAAGTGATGACATAAATCATGGTCCCAATAGTGTCGCTTTTAGAAGGTCAACATATGAAATAACAAGTGTGTGTAAGAAATTGAATTGCACCCTTTTGGGCCGAAATTAATTAAAATAAATAAATATATATATATAGACATGCTGTATTAACTTGAAGTAAATAATGAAGATTAAAACCATAAATGTAGTCTTTTTTTCACAATGTGTCGACTTTTTTCTTATAAAATTGGGAACAATTTCTCATATTCTTTCTGTTTCTGTAGTATTGCAATATTTTCTCATAATATTATTACAGTTTTATGAAAAAAATAATTACTTTTTTTGTAAAATTATTACTTTTTACTGCAAACATTGTAAAACTTTTTTACTTGTCATAAATTTGCCAGGTAAAATTCCGATTATTATTATAATATTGGGAATTTTTTAAAGTTTTCCTATAAAATTAATTGTGACTTTTTTGAGTAAAATTTCGACTATTTTACAAGATTTTCCTAATTTTAAGCTTTCCTTGTAAAATTGCGTTGGTTATTGAGTAAAATTCCAATTTTTATCATAATATTGGACAAATGTTCAGTTTTTCTTGAAAAATGTTGACTTGTGTTGAATAAAATTTCCTCTTTTATCATAATACTAACAAAATTCCATTTTTTTCTTGTGAAAAATGACCTTTTTCTTGTATTCTGACTCTTTTTTTCACAACAAGCTTTTTTATATTTGCATAGTATGTATATATTATTCATGTTGTAAATACACATCTTTATATATCTAGAAAGACCTAAAGAGGGAGGCATTTTTCTCAGCTCTCAAGAAGGTACGAAATACAAGTGTGTGTGTGTGTGTGTGTGTGTGTGTGTGTGTGTGTGTGTGTGTGCTTGTATTTCTAGCCTTCTTGAGACATGAAGGAAAATTATCTTCCTTATGAGGAGGTGTGAACAAGTGATGACATAAATCATGGTCCCGATAGTGTCGCTTTTAGAAGGTCAACATATGAAATAACAAGTGTGTGTAAGAAATTGAAATGCGCCCCTTTGGGCCGAAATTAATTAAAATAAGTAAATAAATAAATAAATATATATATAGACATGCTTTATTAAATCTAAGTAAATAATGAAGATTAAAACCAGTAACAAAAACAAAAAACTAACTTAATGTAGTCTTTTTTTTTCACAATGTGTCAACTTTTTTCTTATAAAATAGGGAACAATTTCTCATGTCCTTTCTGTTTCTGTAGTATTGCAATATTTCCTCATAATATTATTACATTTCTGTGTAAAATTATTACGTTTTTTTGTAAAATTATTACTTTTTACTGCAAAAATGGTGACATTTGTCATATAAAATTCAGACTTTTATCAAAATATTGCCAATATCTTTTGTTGTTCTTGTAAAACTTTTTTACTTGTCATAAATTTGCCAAGTAAAATTCAGATTATTATTATAATATTGGAATTTTTTTAAAGTTTTCCTATAAAATTGACTTTTGTCGGGTAAAATTTCGACTATTTTTTAAGATTTTCATCATTTTAAGCGTTCCTTGTAAAATTGCGACGGTTATTGAGTAAAATTTCCTCTTTTCTCATAATACTAACAAAATTCAAAGTTTTTCTTGTGAAAACGTGACCTTTTTTTGTAAAACTCTGACTCTTTTTTTCACAACAAACTTTTTTATATTTGCATAGTATGTATATATTATTCATGTTGTAAATACACATCTTTATATATCTAGAAAGGCTGCTCCTAAAGAGGGAGGCATTTTTCTCAGGTATCAAGAAGGTAGCAAATACGTGTGTGTGTGTGTGTGTGTGTGTGTGTGTGTGTGAGCGTGGGGCAAATAAAGGACTGCTTAACATGTTGGAGAGTGAGAGTGAAGGTCTAAGAGGCAACACGGGAGAGATGCAGGATCCTGGGAGTTGCGTGAGAAGGCATGCAGTGATGTGCTTTTACACGGCGAGCTTGTGTGCATATGAATGTATTCTCCCCGCTGCACGCGGCCGGCAGTGTTTGCGCTCGTCCTTCCATCTTCTCTCACCTCTAATTGCTCCCCCTCGCCATCCCCCAGGAGAGCGAGGAGCCGCTCCCTACGTCAGGCGCGCCTGTCCTCCGTTTCCCTGCCGCCTCCCCTCGGGTGGCGCTGTCACATGATCTAGTCTAGTGTGAAATTACTTCCTCTGCTTGTGTTGCTGCCATCTTTTGGAGCGGGGCTACTCAACTCAACAGTTCCTGCGCCCGAGTCCTCAGAAGGCGAAGGGCCCGGGGTCCCGCTTTCACAATGAATGAATAAAGGCATGAATTACTGAAGCGCTATCTTAACGCCGGCCGAAGATCTCGTACACCACAGGAGAACTCTGCGGTGTTCGGGAATCAATTGCAAGAACATTACACAGGGATCCTCCACGATAGACCTGGGCAAAATATGGCCCGCGGGCCTCGTGTGGAGCATTAATACAAACCCTGTTTCCATATGAGTTGGGAAATTGTGTTAGATGTAAATATAAACAGAATACAATGATTTGCAAATCCTTTTCAAGCCATATTCAGTTGAATATGCTACAAAGACAACATATTTGATGTTCAAACTCATAAACTGAATTATTATTTGCAAAAAAAAAACAAACTTAGAATTTCATGGCTGCAAAACGTGCCAAAGTAGTTGGGAAAGGGCATGTTCACCACTGTGTTACATCACCTTTTCTTTTAACAACACTCAATAAACGTTTGGGAACTGAGGAAACTAATTGTTGAAGCTTTGAAAGTGGAATTCTTTCCCATTCTTGTTTTATGTAGAGCTTCAGTCTTTCAACAGTCCGGGGTCTCCGCTGTCCTATTTTACGCTTCATAATGCACCACACATTTTCCATGGGAGACAGGTCTGGACTGCAGGCGGGCCAGGAAAGTACCCGCACTCTTTTAGTTTAAAGCCACGCTGTTGTAACACGTGCTGAATGTGGCTTGGCATTGTCTTGCTGAAATAAGCAGGGGCGTCCATGAAAAAGACAGTGTTTAGATGGCAGCATATGTTGTTCCAAAACCTGTATGTACCTTTCAGCATTAATGGTGCCTTCACAGATGTGTAAGTTACCCATGCCTTGGGCACTAATGCACCCCCATACCATCACACATGCTGGCTTTTCAACTTTGCGTCGATAACAGTCTGGATTGTTCCCTTCCCTTTTGGTCCGGATGACACAATGTTGAATATTTTCAAAAACGATTTGAAATGTGGACTCTTCAGACCACTGAACACTTTTCCACTTTGCATCAGTCCATCTTAGATGATCTCGGGCCCAGAGAAGCTGGCAGCGTTTCTGGATGTTGTTGATAAATGGCTTTTGTTTGGCATAGCAGAGCTTTAACTTGCACTTACGGATGTAGCAAAAAAATATATTTAGTGACAGTGATTTTCTGAAGTGTTCCTGAGCCCATGTGGTGATATCCTTTAGAGATTGATGTTGGTTTTTGATACGGTGCCATCTGAGGGATGGAAGGTCACGGTCATTCAATGTTGGTTTCCGGCCATGCCGCTTACGTGGAGTGATTTCTCCAGATTCTCTGAACCTTTTGATGATATTATGGAGCGTAGATGTTGAAATCCCTCAATTTCTTGCAATGTCACTTTGAGAAAGGTTGTTCTTAAACTGTTTGACTATTTGCTCACACAGTTGTGGACAAAGGGGTGTACCTCGCCCCATCCTTTCTTGTGAAAGACTGAGCATTTTTTGGGAAGCTGTTTTTATAGCCAATCATGGCACCCACCTGTTCCCAATTAGCCTGCACACCTGTGGGATGTTCCAAATAAGTGTTTGATGAGCATTCCTCAACTTTATCAGTATTTATTGCCACCTTTCCCAACTTCTTTGTCATGTGGTGCAGGCATCAAATTCTAAAGTTAATGATTATTTGCACAACATTTTTTTTATGAGTTTGAACATCAAATATGTTGTCTTTGTAGCATATTCAACTGAATATGGCTTGAAAAGGATTTGCAAATCATTGTATTCTGTTTATATTTACATCTAACACAATTTCACTACTACGGGGCGGCATGGCGTAGTGGGTAGAGCGGCCGTGCCAGAAACCTGAGGGTTGCAGGTTCGCTTCCCACATATTGACATCAAAGTTGCTGCCGCTGTGTCCTTGGGCAGGACACTTCACCCTTTGCCCCCGGTGCCGCTCACACCGGTGAATGAATGATGAATGAATGATTGGTGGTGGTCGGAGGCGCAAACTGGCAGCCACTCCTCCGTCAGTCTACCCCAGGGCAGCTGTGGCTACAGATGTAGCTTACCACCACCATCGTGTGAATGAATGATGGGTTCCCACTTCTTTGTGAGCGCTTTGAGTATATAACAATAGAAAAGCGCGATATAAATCTAATCCATTATTATTATTATTATTATATGGAAACTGGCTTTGTAATATTATTATTATCATTGTTATTATTAATGTGTGTTTATATTATTTGTATTACTTTATTACTGTGTGCCTAATGAAGAGGCCACTGACTGGAGTTATATTATTATTATTATTATTATTATTATTATTACAGTGTGCCTAATGAAGAGGCCAGTAACTATGGAGTTATATTATTATTACTATTAATGTGTGGTTATATTATTATTATTACAGTGTGCCTACTGAAGAGACCACTGAATATGGAGTTATATTCGTATTATTATTATTATAAATGTGTAGTTGTATCATTATTACAGTGTGCCTAATGAAGAGGCCAGTGACTATGGAGTTATATTATTATTATTATTATTATTAATGTGTTGTTATATTATTATTACAGTGTCCCAAACGGACATGCCGGTGACTAGGGAGTTATATTATTATTATTACAGTGTGCCTAATGAAGAGGCCAGTAACTATAGAGTTATAGTATTATTATTATTAATAATGTGTGGTCATATTATTATTATTATAGTGTACCTAATGAAGAGGACAGTGAGTATGGAGTTATCTTAGTATTATTATTATTATTATTATTATTATTAATGTGTAGTTATATTATTATTACAGTGTACCTAATGAAGAGGCCAGTGAGTATGGAGTTATCTTAGTATTATTATTATTATTATTAATGTGTAGTTATATTATTATTACAGTGTGCCTAATGAAGAGGCCAGTAACTATGGAGTTATAGTATTATTATTATTAATAATGTGTGGTCATATTATTATTATTATAGTGTACCTAATGAAGAGGACAGTGAGTATGGAGTTATCTTAGTATTATTATTATTATTATTATTATTATTAATGTGTAGTTATATTATTATTACAGTGTACCTAATGAAGAGGCCAGTGAGTATGGAGTTATCTTAGTATTATTATTATTATTATTAATGTGTAGTTATATTATTATTACAGTGTGCCTAATGGAGAGGCCACTGATTATGGAGTTATATTATTATCATTATTAATGTGTAGTTATATTATTATTACAGTGTGCCTAATGGAGAGGCCACTGATTATGGAGTTATATTATTATTATTATTATTATTAATGTGTAGTTATATTATTATTACAGTGTGCCTAATGGAGAGGCCACTGATTATGGAGTTATATTATTATTATTATTAATGTGTGGTTATATTATTATTACAGTGTGCCTAATGGAGAGGCCAGTGATTATGGAGTTATATTATTATTATTATTAATGTGTGGTTATATTATTATTACAGTGTGCCTAATGGAGAGGCCACTGATTATGGAGTTATATTATTATTATTATTAATGTGTGGTTATATTATTATTACAGTGTGCCTTATGAAGAGGCCAGTGACTATGAAGTTATATCATTATTATTATTATTATTATTAATGTGTGGTTATATCATTATTATTACAGTGTGCCTAATGAAATGGCCAGTGACTATGGAGTTATATTATTATTATTATCAGGGTGTTTCTAATGAAGATGCCACTGATTGAGTTATATCATTATTATTATTATTATTATTGTGTTGTTAAATCATTATTATTAGGGTGTGCCTAATGAAGAGGCCACTGATTGAGTTATATCATTATTATTATTATTATTATTTTTATTAATGTGTGGTTATATCATTATTATCCTGGTGTGCCTAATGAAAAGGCCAGTGATTATGGAGTTATATGAGTATTAATATTATGAGGGTGTGCCTAATGAAGAGGCCACTGACTATGGAGTTACGTTATTATTATGAGGGTGTGCCTAATGAAGAGGCCACTGACTAAGGAGTTATGTTATTATTATGAGGGTGTGCCTAATGAAGAGGCCGCTGATTGAGTTATATCATTATTATTATTACTAATGTGTAGTTATGTTATTATTATGAGGGTGTGCCTAATGAAGAGGCCACTGACTATGGAGTTATGTTATTATTATGAGGGTGTGCCTAATGAAGAGGCCACTGACTATGGAGTTATGTTATTATTATGAGGGTGTGCCTAATGAAGAGGCCACTGACTAAGGAGTTATGTTATTATTATGAGGGTGTGCCTAATGAAGAGGCCACTGACTATGGAGTTATGTTATTATTATGAGGGTGTGCCTAATGAAGAGGCCAGTGATTATGGAGTTGTATCATTATTAATAATATTGTGGAGTTATGTTATTATTATGAGGGTGTGCCTAATGAAGAGGCCACTGACTATGGAGTTATGTTATTATTATGAGGGTGTGCCTAATGAAGAGGCCACTGACTATGGAGTTATGTTATTATTATGAGGGTGTGCCTAATGAAGAGGCCACTGACTATGGAGTTATGTTATTATTATGAGGGTGTGCCTAATGAAGAGGCCACTGACTATGGAGTTATGTTATTATTATGAGGGTGTACCTAATGAAGAGGCCACTGACTATGGAGTTATGTTATTATTATGAGGGTGTGCCTAATGAAGAGGCCACTGACTATGGAGTTATGTTATTATTATGAGGGTGTGCCTAATGAAGAGGCCACTGATTGAGTTATATCATTATTATTATTACTAATGTGTAGTTATGTTATTATTATGAGGGTGTGCCTAATGAAGAGGCCACTGACTATGGAGTTACGTTATTATTATGAGGGTGTGCCTAATGAAGAGGCCACTGACTATGGAGTTACGTTATTATTATGAGGGTGTGCCTAATGAAGAGGCCACTGACTATGGAGTTATGTTATTATTATGAGGGTGTGCCTAATGAAGAGGCCACTGATTGAGTTATATCATTATTATTATTACTAATGTGTAGTTATATGATTATTATGAGGGTGTGCCTAATGAAGAGTCCACAGATTATGGAGTTATGTTATTATTATTCTGGTGTGCCTAATGAAGAGTCCACGGGGGAGGAGCCAGCGACCTGTGAGACATGATCTTGACGGCGTCAGGAAGGTAACACTGCACGTTCTCCATCTGGAAAGGGTCGGCGTCACAGATCTTGTCGTCGGTGCGTCCGTAGTTGGCCGTCTCGATCATGATGACGTCGCTGCCGGGGCATCGCAGCTCGATGGGGTAACCTTCGCACGCCAGCTCCCGCCGCATCAAGCCAAAGGGCATCATCGAGCGGCTGAGGGCTGAGGAGGAGACGGCAGAATAAAAATGAGGAAGAAGTCTGCTGACCTTGACTCTTCCTAAAACACGGCACTTTAGTCTTAGTCAGCGCTCATAAAAGGATGACAGAACTCTCATCTCGTTAAACATATTACACACTTTTTGACCAAAGACCGGGGGTTCTACTAAATTATTTCAGGGCTCACATTTACAGAAAAATAAGGTGCTGGACTTCACTATTTTGTACAAAACCCCAAAAAGCAGTGAAACCTTTTTGAAACTGACCGAGATAAATATCGACATTTATCCATATTTAAAAGTTATTTCTATTCTCTACAATCATATTTGAAATAGCTAGTGTTCCATTTTGTACTCTGTTTATATTTTCCCTATCTCCTGACCGATGGTACACTGGTGACGACCTTGTGCTTAGAACGCAGGAACAGCGATACTCCTTCCTATTTCTTTCTGACCCCGGCTGAGGAAGACAATAATTAAGGGTATTCGCTCTGTAGGGCAGCGAGTGGCGTAGGGAAAAAGGCAAGACTTCCGTGGTGTTGTCAGATCAACTTGGGCGATGCGATTTGAAGGTGTCTCTCCAAAGCTTTGGAGTAAAATGTCAAGATACCTACTCTGTCTGGGATTCATTTAAAATCATCTTATGTGTCATCAAAAGAACTTTGGGGTGACCAGCAGCTTAAAATTCCCTCGGAGGAACATCTGGTCCAAACACAACAAAACCAAGAGCTACTTCTTGGGTACTGATTAATGCAAAGGGTTACCAGTTGGATACACACTTAAATAAATTGCCAGAAATAGCCAATTTGCTCAGTTTACCTTTAACTCTATGTTATTATTAATAATTAATGATATTGTAGCTGAGATAGGCGCCAGCGCCCCCCGCGACCCCAAAAGGGAATAAGCGGTAGAAAATTGATGGATGGATGGATATTTATCTTTGTGGAAACACTGATCATCTTAATGAGTTCTCACAATAAATATATATAAAAACAGATAAATATTTGTATAAATATATTTCGACTCTTTAAAATTCAAAATTCAACCGAAAAAAAGAAGAGAAAAACGAGCTAATTCGAATCTTTTTGAAAAAATTTAAAAAAGAATTTATGGAACATCATTACAGGAACACTCTGCTGTTTCTAACGACTTTCTGAAAAAAGTTAGTCGGAAGTAACCTCTTTGACCGCACTCTAGTCTTTAATCGAATCTACTGCAAAAATGTGAGTCTCTCACACACACATCATCACATGGTGACACACACATCATCACACGGTGACACACACATCATCACATGGTGACACACACATTGTCACATGGTCACACACACATTGTCACACGGTGACACACACACATTGTCACATGGTCACACACACATCGTCACACGGTGACACACACATTGTCACACAGTCACACACACACATTGCACACACACATTGTCACACGGTCACACACACATCGTCACACAGTCACACACACATTGTCACACGGGCACACACACATCATCACACAGTGACACACACATCGTCACACGGTCACACACACATCGTCACACGGTGACACACACATTGTCACACAGTCACACACACACACACATTTCACACACACATCGTCACACAGTCACACACACATTGTCACACGGGCACACACACATCATCACACAGTGACACACACATCGTCACACAATGACACACACATTGTCACATGGACACACACATCATCACACAGTGACACACACATTGTCACACGGTCACACACACATCGTCACACGGTGACACACACACATCATCACACGGTGACACACACACATCACACGGTGACACACACACTGTCAAATGGTCACATATACATTGTCACACGGTGACACACACATCGTCACATGGTGACACACACATCATCACACGGTCACACACACATTGTCACACGGTCACACACACATCGTCACACGGTGACACACACACATCATCACACGGTGACACACACACATCACACGGTGACACACACACTGTCAAATGGTCACACATACATTGTCACACGGTGACACACACATCGTCACATGGTGACACACACATCATCACACGGTCACACACACATCGTCACACGGTCACACACACATTGTCACACAGTCACACACACATTGTCACATGGTCACACACACATTGTCACACGGTGACACACACATGGTCACAAAGTCACACACACATTGTCACACGGTCACACACACATCATCACACAGTGACACACACACGTTGTCACACAGTCACACACATTGTCACACGGTCACACACACATCATGATGACACACACATCATCACACGGTCACACACACATTGTCACACAGTCACACACACATCATCACACGGTGACACACACATCATCACACAGTGACACACACACATTGTCACATGGTCACACACATCATCACACACATCATCACACAGTGACACACACACATTGTCACACGGTCACACACACATCGTCACATGGTCACACACACATCATCACACTGTCACACATACATGGTCACATGGTGACACACACATCATCACACGGTCACACACACATTGTCACACGGTGACACACACATCGTCACACACACATTGTCACACGGTCACACACACATTGTCACACACACATTGTCACACGGTCACACACACATTGTCACACACACATTATCACACAGTCACACACACATTGTCACACAGTCACACACACATCTTTACACGGTGACACACACATTGTCACACAGTCACACACACACATCATCACACAGTGACACACACATTATCACACAGTCACACACACATTGTCACATGGTCACACACACATTGTCACACGGTGACACACACACATTGTCACATGGTCACACACACATGGTCACAAAGTCACACACACATTGTCACACGGGCACACACACATCATCACACAGTGACACACACACGTTGTCACACAGTCACACACATTGTCACACGGTCACACACACATCATGATGACACACACATCATCACACGGTCACACACACATTGTCACACGGTCACACACACATCATGATGACACACACATCATCACACGGTCACACACACATCGTCACACGGTCACACACACATTGTCACACGGTCACACACACATTGTCACACGGTCACACACACATTGTCACACAGTCACACACACATTGTCACACAGTCACACACACATTGTCACACAGTCACACACACATCTTTACACGGTGACACACACATTGTCACACAGTCACACACACATCTTTACACGGTGACACACACATTGTCACACAGTCACACACACACATCATCACACAGTGACACACACATCATCACACAGTCACACACACATTGTCACACAGTGACACACACATCATCACAGAGTCACACACACATTGTCACACAGTCACACACACATTGTCACACGGTGACACACACATCATCACACGGTCACACACATATCATCACACGGTCACACACACACATTGTCACACACAAATTGTCACACACACATCACATGTTGGCAAACAAATCTTCCCGGCCTCTCCAACGAGACACGTCTGTGTTGGCGAGACAAACTGTGAGAGTGTCAAACGTTAAAGTCCGACACCCGGGCCCGGCAGCAGGACTCCCGTCCTTCACGGCGTCGCCCAGAGAGAGAGAAACTGTGTCAGTCTGACCGTGTCGAGGCCATGGTGGTCAGTTTGTGTGTTGGACAGAAGCCAGCAGGGAGGTTTGAGGTACGCGGGGTTAATGGCTGAGACAGACTGAGAGGCATGAAGGAAGAAGACTCCAGGGAGAGTTCTTCTCTCTTGCACTTTCCAACAGTCTACACCTTTCACCGCCTCCCCAAAGAGCAGCGGTCGGCAAAGTTGAAAGAACCATATTGGACCAAAAATACAAAAACAAATCAGTCTGGAGCTGCAAACAATTAAAAGCCATATTACATACAGATAGTGTGTCATGAGATATGAAGTGAATTAAGAGGACTTAAAGGAAACTAAATGAGCTGAAATATAGCTACAAATGAGACATAATAATGCAATATGTACATACGGCTAGCCTAAATCAGTGGTCCCCAACCACCGGGCCGCGGATACAAAAAGGTTGAATAAATAGCATGTTAGCATCGATTAGCATGCAGTCATGCAGTGACCAAATGTCTGATTAGCACTTCACACAAGTCAATAACGTCAACAAAACACACCTTTGAGCATTCATACACAGCGTTAAAAGTTTGGTGGACAAAATGAGACAGATAAAGAAGTGGCATAAAACACGTCTTAGAAGGTCGGAGAAAGTTGTACATCTAAACCAGGGGTGTCCAAAGTGGGCCCGCAGCTAATTGTTTACCAGCCCGCCACACATTCTGCAAAAATTGCACAATTGATAGTATTGCAAAAATAAAAAATAAACATAAAAAACGAGAAAAAGTTGCAATGTTGACACAAAGTTGCAGGCTTTTTTCCCCCTTATTTTAATTGTTTTTGCCGTTGCTCCAAAATAAAAAGAAAAAAATACACAAAATCTATGTTACAATGAATTATTGACTTATTCATGGCTGAAATTACTTCAAAAATTTCACTTTAAAATGTTTTATGTGGAAAAAATTATTGCATGTATTGTGTGGTTGCCTTATTGAAAAATCAGTTTTCTTTGACAAAAAAGCTTAAAAGAAACAAAATAATAGTTCAAAAGTAAAATCGACAAATATTGAAGTTGTTCTCGTAACTTAAGTGTTGATAATAAAAATAAAAACACCAATAAAAATGTATCACTTTATGATTGGGGGACCTTTTGGCTCCCAAATGTATTTTGTGGGATTTTTTTTTAACTTTTCATTGTGATTACTCAAAAATATTAAAGAATTAAAAGTCCTGCATTATTGATCTTTTAGGGCTCTAATGACTAAATACTGCATATTTCAGTTTTACTATAAAAACAAAGTTGTTTTTGAAAAGGATTTTTTTTTAGTTTGTATCAATTTGAAGTTGATATAGAGATTTACTGTAAGCATTAAATAACAAATTATAATAATAATAAAAAAACAAACGTATATTTTGTTATGATATAAAAATGTAAAATATCAAAATGTCCCCACATGCTTAAATTTTTCTGTGTGGGGCCCTCAGTGGAAAAAGTTTGGACACCCCTCATGTAAACAAACCACGATGAGTTCAAGGACCGCCAAAATTATTAGGACGAAACGGCGCTCGCCAAATACTCGAATCAGGGAAGCATATTTAATGTAAACATTGTGTTTTATAACAATTATAGAGGTTTATGTCATGTTTGTCCTCTTACAGAAACTATATCAAAACAAAAAACGTATAGTTTTCACCTCATTTCTTTCCATTTTTCATGCATTTTTGAAAAAGCTCCAGCGTGCCACTAATAGTGTGAGAGTCCAGTCCATAGTGGATCTAACATAATAGTGAGAGTCCAGTCCATAGTGGATCTAACATAATAGTGTGAGTCCAGTCCATAGTGGATCTAACATAATAGTGTGAGAGTCCAGTCCATAGTGGATCTAACATAATAGTGAGAGTCCAGTCCATAGTGGATCTAACATAATAGTGTGAGAGTCCAGTCCATAGTGGATCTAACATAATAGTGTGAGAGTCCAGTCCATAGTGGATCTAACATAATAGTGAGAGTCCAGTCCATAGTGGATCTAACATAATAGTGAGAGTCCAGTCCATAGTGGATCTAACATAATAGTGAGAGTCCAGTCCATAGTGGATCCAACATAATAGTGAGAGTCCAGTCCATAGTGGATCTAACATAATAGTGAGAGTCCAGTCCATAGTGGATCTAACATAATAGTGAGAGTCCAGTCCATAGTGGATCTAACATAATAGTGAGAGTCCAGTCCATAGTGGATCTAACATAATAGTGAGAGTCCAGTCCATAGTGGATCTAACATAATAGTGTGAGAGTCCAGTCCATAGTGGATCTAACATAATAGTGTGAGTCCAGTCCATAGTGGATCTAACATAATAGTGTGAGAGTCCAGTCCATAGTGGATCTAACATAATAGTGAGAGAGTCCAGTCCATAGTGGATCTAACATTAGAGTGAGAGAGTCCAGTCCATTGTGGATCTAACATAATAGTGAGAGTCCAGTCCATAGTGGATTTAACATAATAGTGTGAGAGTCCAGTCCATAGTGGATTTAACATAATAGTGTGAGAGTCCAGTCCATAGGGGATCTAACATAATAGTGAGAATCCAGTCCATAGTGGATCTAACATAATAGTGAGAGTCCAGTCCATAGTGGATCTAACATAATAGTGTGAGAGTCCAGTCCATAGTGGATCTAACATAATAGTGTGAGTCCAGTCCATAGTGGATCTAACATAATAGTGTGAGAGTCCAGTCCATAGTGGATCTAACATAATAGTGAGAGAGTCCAGTCCATAGTGGATCTAACATAATAGTGAGAGAGTCCAGTCCATTGTGGATCTAACATAATAGTGAGAGTCCAGTCCATAGTGGATCTAACATAATAGTGTGAGTCCAGTCCATAGTGGATCTAACATAATAGTGTGAGTCCAGTCCATAGTGGATCTAACATAATAGTGTGAGAGTCCAGTCCATAGTGGATCTAACATAATAGTGAGAGAGTCCAGTCCATAGTGGATCTAACATAATAGTGAGAGAGTCCAGTCCATTGTGGATCTAACATAATAGTGAGAGTCCAGTCCATAGTGGATCTAACATAATAGTGAGAGAGTCCAGTCCATTGTGGATCTAACATAATAGTGAGAGTCCAGTCCATAGTGGATTTAACATAATAGTGTGAGAGTCCAGTCCATAGGGGATCTAACATAATAGTGAGAGAGTCCAGTCCATAGTGGATCTAACATAATAGTGAGAGTCCAGTCCATAGTGGATCTAACATAATAGTGAGAGAGTCCAGTCCATAGTGGATCTAACATAATAGTGAGAGAGTCCAGTCCATTGTGGATCTAACATAATAGTGAGAGTCCAGTCCATAGTGGATTTAACATAATAGTGTGAGAGTCCAGTCCATAGGGGATCTAACATAATAGTGAGAATCCAGTCCATAGTGGATCTAACATAATAGTGAGAGTCCAGTCCATAGTGGATCTAACATAATAGTGTGAGAGTCCAGTCCATAGTGGATCTAACATAATAGTGAGAGTCCAGTCTATAGTGGATCTAACATAATAGTGGGAGTCCAGTCCATAGTGGATCTAACATAATAGTGTGAGAGTCCAGTCCATAGTGGATCTAACATAATAGTGAGAGAGTCCAGTCCATTGTGGATCTAACATAATAGTGAGAGTCCAGTCCATAGTGGATTTAACATAATAGTGTGAGAGTCCAGTCCATAGGGGATCTAACATAATAGTGAGAGAGTCCAGTCCATAGTGGATCTAACATAATAGTGAGAGTCCAGTCCATAGTGGATCTAACATAATAGTGAGAGTCCAGTCCATAGAGGATCCAACATAATAGTGAGAGTCCAGTCCATAGTGGATCTAACATAATAGTGAGAGTCCAGTCCATAGTGGATCTAACATAATAGTGAGAGAGTCCAGTCCATAGTGGATCTAACATAATAGTGAGAGAGTCCAGTCCATAGTGGATCTAACATAATAGTGAGAGAGTCCAGTCCATTGTGGATCTAACATAATAGTGAGAGTCCAGTCCATAGTGGATTTAACATAATAGTGTGAGAGTCCAGTCCATAGTGGATTTAACATAATAGTGTGAGAGTCCAGTCCATAGGGGATCTAACATAATAGTGAGAATCCAGTCCATAGTGGATCTAACATAATAGTGAGAGTCCAGTCCATAGTGGATCTAACATAATAGTGTGAGTCCAGTCCATAGTGGATCTAACATAATAGTGTGAGAGTCCAGTCCATAGTGGATCTAACATAATAGTGTGAGTCCAGTCCATAGTGGATCTAACATAATAGTGTGAGAGTCCAGTCCATAGTGGATCTAACATAATAGTGAGAGAGTCCAGTCCATAGTGGATCTAACATAATAGTGAGAGAGTCCAGTCCATTGTGGATCTAACATAATAGTGAGAGTCCAGTCCATAGTGGATCTAACATAATAGTGAGAGAGTCCAGTCCATTGTGGATCTAACATAATAGTGAGAGTCCAGTCCATAGTGGATTTAACATAATAGTGTGAGAGTCCAGTCCATAGGGGATCTAACATAATAGTGAGAGAGTCCAGTCCATAGTGGATCTAACATAATAGTGAGAGTCCAGTCCATAGTGGATCTAACATAATAGTGAGAGAGTCCAGTCCATAGTGGATCTAACATAATAGTGAGAGAGTCCAGTCCATTGTGGATCTAACATAATAGTGAGAGTCCAGTCCATAGTGGATTTAACATAATAGTGTGAGAGTCCAGTCCATAGTGGATCTAACATAATAGTGAGAATCCAGTCCATAGTGGATCTAACATAATAGTGAGAGTCCAGTCCATAGTGGATCTAACATAATAGTGTGAGAGTCCAGTCCATAGTGGATCTAACATAATAGTGTGAGTCCAGTCCATAGTGGATCTAACATAATAGTGTGAGAGTCCAGTCCATAGTGGATCTAACATAATAGTGTGAGTCCAGTCCATAGTGGATCTAACATAATAGTGTGAGAGTCCAGTCCATAGTGGATCTAACATAATAGTGAGAGAGTCCAGTCCATAGTGGATCTAACATAATAGTGAGAGAGTCCAGTCCATTGTGGATCTAACATAATAGTGAGAGTCCAGTCCATAGTGGATTTAACATAATAGTGTGAGAGTTCAGTCCATAGGGGATCTAACATAATAGTGAGAGAGTCCAGTCCATAGTGGATCTAACATAATAGTGAGAGTCCAGTCCATAGTGGATCTAACATAATAGTGAGAGTCCAGTCCATAGTGGATCTAACATAATAGTGTGAGTCCAGTCCATAGTGGATCTAACATAATAGTGAGAGTCCAGTCCATAGTGGATCTAACATAATAGTGAGAGTCCAGTCCATAGAGGATCCAACATAATAGTGAGAGTCCAGTCCATAGTGGATCTAACATAATAGTGAGAGTCCAGTCCATAGTGGATCTAACATAATAGTGTGAGTCCAGTCCATAGTGGATCTAACATAATAGTGAGAGTCCAGTCCATAGTGGATCTAACATAATAGTGTGAGAGTCCAGTCCATAGTGGATCTAACATAATAGTGTGAGTCCAGTCCATAGTGGATCTAACATAATAGTGAGAGTCCAGTCCATAGTGGATCTAACATAATAGTGTGAGAGTCCAGTCCATAGTGGATCTAACATAATAGTGAGAGTCCAGTCCATAGTGGATCTAACATAATAGTGTGAGAGTCCAGTCCATAGTGGATCTAACATAATAGTGTGAGAGTCCAGTCCATAGTGGATCTAACATAATAGTGAGAGTCATGTCCAGAGTGGGTCTAACATAGTGTGAGAGTCCAGTCCATAGTGGATCTAACATAATAGTGTGAGAGTCCAGTCCATAGTGGATCTAACATAATAGTGAGAGTCCAGTCCATAGTGGATCTAACATAATAGTGAGAGTCCAGTCCATAGTGGATCTAACATAATAGTGAGAGTCCAGTCCATAGTAGATCTAACATAATAGTGAGAGTCCAGTCCATAGTGGATCTAACATAATAGTGAGAGTCCAGTCCATAGTGGACCTAACATAATAGTGTGCGAGTCCAGTCCATAGTGGATCTAACATAATAGTGTGAGAGTCCAGTCCATAGTGGATCTAACATAATAGTGTGAGAGTCCAGTCCAGAGTGGATCTAACATAATAGTGAGAGTCATGTCCAGAGTGGGTCTAACATAGTGTGAGAGTCCAGTCCATAGTGGATCTAACATAATAGTGTGAGAGTCCAGTCCATAGTGGATCTAACATAATAGTGTGAGAGTCCAGTCCATAGTGGATCTAACATAATAGTGAGAGTCACGTCCAGAGTGGGTCTAACATAGTGTGAGAGTCCAGTCCATAGTGGATCTAACATAATAGTGTGAGAGTCCAGTCCATAGTGGATCTAACATAATAGTGAGAGTCCAGTCCATAGTGGATCTAACATAATAGTGAGAGTCCAGTCCATAGTGGATCTAACATAATAGTGAGAGTCCAGTCCATAGTGGATCTAACATAATAGTGAGAGTCTAGTCCATAGTGGATCTAACATAATAGTGAGAGTCCAGTCCATAGTGGATCTAACATAATAGTGAGAGTCCAGTCCATAGTGGATCTAACATAATAGTGTGAGAGTCCAGTCCATAGTGGATCTAACATAATAGTGTGAGAGTCCAGTCCATAGTGGATCTAACATAATAGTGGGAGTCCAGTCCATAGTGGATCCAACATAATAGTGTGAGAGTCCAGTCCATAGTGGATCTAACATAATAGTGTGAGAGTCCAATCCATAGTGGATCTAACATAATAGTGTGATAGTCCAGTCCAGAGTGGATCTAACATAATAGTGAGAGTCCAGTCCATAGTGGATCTAACATAATAGTGTGAGAGTCCAGTCCATAGTAGATCTAACATAATAGTGAGAGTCCAGTCCATAGTGGATCTAACATAATAGTGTGAGAGTCCAGTCCATAGTGGATCTAACATAATAGTGAGAGTCCAGTCCTTAGTGGATCTAACATAATAGTGAGAGTCCAGTCCATAGTGGATCTAACATAATAGTGTGAGAGTCCAGTCCATAGTGGATCTAACATAATAGTGAGAGTCCAGTCCATAGTGGATCTAACATAATAGTGAGAGTCCAGTCCATAGTGGATCTAACATAATAGTGTGAGAGTCCAGTCCATAGTGGATCTAACATAATAGTGAGAGTCCAGTCCATAGTGGATCTAACATAATAGTGAGAGTCCAGTCCATAGTGGATCTAACATAATAGTGAGAGTCCAGTCCATAGTGGATCCAACATAATAGTGAGAGTCCAGTCCATAGTGGATCTAACATAATAGTGTGAGAGTCCAGTCCATAGTGGATCTAACATAATAGTGTGAGAGTCCAGTCCATAGTGGATCTAACATAATAGTGGGAGTCCAGTCCATAGTGGATCTAACATAATAGTGTGAGAGTCCAGTCCATAGTGGATCTAACATAATAGTGTGAGAGTCCAGTCCATAGTGGATCTAACATAATAGTGAGAGTCCAGTCCATAGTGGATCTAACATAATAGTGTGAGTCCAGTCCTTAGTGGATCTAACATAATAGTGAGAGTCCAGTCCATAGTGGATCTAACATAATAGTGTGAGAGTCCAGTCCATAGTGGATCTAACATAATAGTGAGAGTCCAGTCCATAGTGGATCTAACATAATAGTGTGAGAGTCCAGTCCATAGTGGATCTAACATAATAGTGAGAGTCCAGTCCATAGTGGATCTAACATAATAGTGAGAGTCCAGTCCGTAGTGGATCTAACATAATAGTGTGAGAAACCAGTCCATAGTGGATCTAACATAATAGTGAGAGTCCAGTCCATAGTGGATCTAACATAATAGTGTGAGAGTCCAGTCCATAGTGGATCTAACATAATAGTGAGAGTCCAGTCAATAGTGGATCTAACATAATAGTGAGAGTCCAGTCCATAGTGGACCTAACATAATAGTGTGAGAGTCCAGTCCATAGTGGATCTAACATAATAGTGTGAGAGTCCAGTCCATAGTGGATCTAACATAATAGTGTGATAGTCCAGTCCATAGTGGATCTAACATAATAGTGAGAGTCCAGTCCATAGTGGACCTAACATAATAGTGTGCGAGTCCAGTCCATAGTGGATCTAACATAATAGTGTGAGAGTCCAGTCCATAGTAGATCTAACATAATAGTGAGAGTCCAGTCCATAGTGGATCTAACATAATAGTGAGAGTCCAGTCCATAGTGGATCTAACATAATAGTGAGAGTCCAGTCCATAGTGGATCTAACATAATAGTGTGAGAGTCCAGTCCATAGTGGATCTAACATAATAGTGTGAGTCCAGTCCATAGTGGATCTAACATAATAGTGTGAGAGTCCAGTCCATAGTGGATCTAACATAATAGTGTGAGTCCAGTCCATAGTGGATCTAACATAATAGTGAGAGTCCAGTCCATAGTGGATCTAACATAATAGTGTGAGTCCAGTCCATAGTGGATCTAACATAATAGTGAGAGTCCAGTCCATAGTGGATCTAACATAATAGTGTGAGTCCAGTCCATAGGCATGTTGTTCCTGGGATTAAAGTCCTCACCTTTTCTCCCTCCAAACATATTCCTGGGTATTCTGGACAAAATTTGTGTCAACTGACCACAGAACTTTCCCCCAGAAGGTCTTATCTTTGTCAGAAAATGTATTTATTCCCTGACTTGGTTTGGCTCATTGTTTGTAATAAAAGAGAAAAAGGAACTAGTTTAAATATTGTGTTGATATCGTCAAATAAACAGTGTGGTGTGAGTATGATGGACAGGTGTACAGTAGATAAACAGTGTGGTGTGATTGATGGACAGGTGTACAGTAGATAAGCATGCAGACAGAGAGACAGACACAAAGTGGACATGTTGTCCCCCAAGTTGAAGGACAGCCAGTCTGGCCTCTCTAAGCCTGCCAGCCTAGGAGCTGCTGTCCGTGGTGCTGAACTACACAACTTGCTGGGAGAAGGAACAAAACAACCAAAAAAGAGAATCCTCTGAGTCGGAGCAGGGTGTCTGAGGACTGCTAAACGGCTCGCAGCACCGCTGCCAACTGTGCTGGAGCAGCAGACAGCTTTGACTCCACATTGATAGTCCGGGCGGACTCTCGGCGTGCTGTCAGATGTAAAAAAACCCAGTTAGCTCTTATTTCACCGGGGGGGACGGGGGTGGGGGTTTTTTGCTTTTACATTTCCAGCCTGAGTCAGACCCAACTATTGTCCGTCTGCTTCAGGGGTGTCCAAAGTGCGGCCCGGGGGTCATTTTTTAACGACCCCACGGCACATTTTAAAAATACGATTGAATCATTTTTAAAACGTAAAAAGCGATAAAAGAGAGCAAACGGGTGAAATGTAACAAGAAAATGTTGCAATGTTGGCTCTAAGCTGCCATGCATGTTTCTTTCTTTAAAAAATAATAATGAATCAAAATCAATGTCATTGCCAGAGGTGGGTAGAGTAGCCAGAAATTGTACTCAAGTAAGAGTACTGTTACTTTAGAGATGTATTACTCAAGTAAAAGTAAGGAGTAGTCACCCAAATATTTACTTGAGTAAAAGTATGTTGTGAAAAAACTACTCAAGTACTGAGTAACTGATGAGTAACCTGTTTGTTTAATGATGACGGCAACAAGTAATGCACAAAACCATAAAAATAGCAATGAGCTTATTCACAGCCAGGAATATCTCTTAAGCAACTAAAACAATAATATATATTAAATAATAGTACATTAAAATAAAAAATTAAGGAAAATTGAGCCACAATAACTTAACAGCACCATAGGCTCAGTAGGCATCGATCGATTGATTGATTGATTGATTGATTGATTGAAACTTTTATTAGTAGATTGCACAGTACAGTACATATTCTGTACAATTGACCACTAATTGGTAACACCCCAATAAGTTTTTCAACGTTAATCAAGTACTTAATAAATGACCAAGTCGAGGTGATCTACCTCATATATACATACACACACATCATATATATATATATATATATATATATATATATTAGGGGTGGGAAAATGAATGCGTTAATTGGCCAAAGGGGGCGCATTTCCATTTCTTACACACCCTTGTTGTTTCATATATTGGCCAGGTGGGGGGGGGGGGGGCACTTTTAAAAGACACACAGTCAATGTGAACAATCCCTCCTTTTTGGGACCACCCTCATTGTAGTGGCATAAAACACTGAAAGTGATTGTTCCTATAACCTCTTTGTTTCAAATGTTTGTTCCACTTGGGGCGCGGGCATCTTGTCTGACTCACACCTTTTACACAGCCTTCCTTGTCACGTATTCTTCCTTTTCCCGCTTTCCCTCCACTAATTCAAGCTGATCCAGCAGCGATATTGAAGATTGTTTTATTTACAATAATTAAGGAACAGAATACTCGGGAAACAAAATAAATGGTAGCTTATATGAAGCCGAGGTCTACAGACAGGTGAGGTCTACA
>NC_084617.1:2955465-2980465 GCF_033978795.1 Nerophis ophidion
AAAACAAACAAAAAAAAACAACATACGTGCGAATACTAGCACTTGTGATAGATAGAATAGAAATAGAATAGAATAGAAAGTACTTTATTGATCCCTGGGGAAAATTCCAAACTGCAGTTCGCTCACAATAAACAATAAACATTTAGGTATTTTTTACATGTGAATAATATAAATACAGTCTATTATACAGCATTATTCACATGTGAATAATGTAAATACAGTCTATTATACAGCATTATTCACATGTGAATAATGTAAATACAGTCTATTATACAGCATTATTCACATGTGAATAATATAAATACAGTCTTTTATACAGCATTATTCACATGTGAATAACATAAATACAGTTTATTATACAGCATTATTCACATGTGAATAACATAAATACAGTCTATTATACAGCATTATTCACATGTGGATAATATAAATACAGTCTATTATACAGTCTTTTTCACATGTGAATAATATAAATACAGTCTTTTATACAGCATTATTCACATGTGGATAATATAAATACAGTCTATTATACAGCCTTTTTCACATGTGAATAATATAAATACAGTCTTTTATACAGCATTATTCACATGTGAATAACATAAATACAGTCTATTACATAGCATTATTCACATGTGAATAACAGAAATACAATCTATTTTACAGCATTATTTACATGTAAATAATATAAATACAATCTATTTTACAGCATTATTTACATGTAAATAATATAAATACATCATATTATACAGCATTATTCACATGTGAATAATATAAATACAGTCTTTTATACAGCATTTTTCACATGTGAATAATATACATTTTCACATGTGAATAATATAAATACAGTCTATTATACAGCATTATTCACATGTGAATAATATAGTCTATTATACAGCATTATTCACATGTGAATAATATAAATACAGTCTATTATACAGCATTATTCACATGCGAATAATATACATACAGTCTTTTATACAGCATTTTTCACATGTGAATAATATAAATACAGTCTATTATACAGCATTATTCACATGTGAATAATATAAATACAGTCTATTATACAGCACTATTAACATTTGAATAATATACATACAGTCTTTTATACAGCATTTTTCACATGTGAATAACATAAATACAGTCTATTATACAGCATTATTCACATGTGAATAATATAAATACAGTCTATTATACAGCACTATTAACATTTGAATAATATAAATACAGTCCATTATACAGCATTATTCACATGTGAATAATATAAATACAGTCTATTATATATGCGTGAAAAATGTATTTAAATAATGATTGTAATGACTAACCGGTGTTGATATGTTAATTGTTCACACCCGCGATGAATAACAACACCTGAGGGTAATCAAAACTACACTGAAAGGAAACACAATCAAATATGGTTTAAATGTACCTTAATTAACAACAATAACTGTAAGTAATGTTAAATATTTCATTATGTAATTACTGGTGAATACTCACAGTCAATTAAAAAGAGCTTTGTAACTGCTGAGAAATGTAAGTAAATGACATCTAAGGTGCGTTGAATATTTATATTAATTAATTAATGGTGACCAGATGGTTCTTTACACGTGTATGTACACTTTTGATCGCGACTGAATGTAAGTAACAATAAATATTGATTGTACTTGTTGGTGAAACCCGCTGTGAATACAAAATAAACAAACAAAAAAAACATACATTAATCCCTTTAATGCGGTGTAAATATGTGCATATAATCATAACTAAGAACAATAGCTGTACTTAACCTGTACTTTTAATTTTTCTTTCTTATTTGGGCTTATTGGACCCTAATTACAAAAAAAAATAATCTTTTAATATGATGTACTTAGTCCATAAGTACACACACGTGTACTTCATGTGTAGTGACGTGCTAATTGTTATTATTACACTTTTTTTCCCCCAATTTCCATTGTATGTTATACTCTACTGACACCACCAGATGGCAGTATAAGTGTCCACATAAGTGGCCATAAGAGCAAAAAGGTACTGTCCACGCATGTGGACACTAAGGCCTTTAGAGGTTGTCACATTTATTATTATGTAAAAAAACTGGTCAAAATGCATCAAAATGCTTGATGTGAATAAAAACTACTGCAAAATAATATAATACGGTTTGAATATGTGCACATAATTAAGTAAAAACAATAACCGTAGTTCATATTTTTAATACTGTATGTACTTAGTTAAAAATGTACAGTGAATTCAACCACTTGAAGACTGGTGTGGTTTAAGAGTGTTACGTACACATAAAGTTAAAGTACCCGGCACACCCCGCCCCGTTGCAGGTCCGCAGGCCACTCCCCCTCACAGTGTTTATAAACCTGATTGCAAAGAAGAGGGGTTTAAATATATTTCCTTGATTCAAATTTCTTATTCTTACACTTTTTTTGTCCAACTTCCATTGTATGTCATACTCTTCTGACACCACCAGATGGCAGCATAAGTGTCCACATAAGTGGCCGTAAGACCCCAATTCAGTAGTGTACACCATTTTGGAAATAGGAGCTTTAGAGGTCGTTTCATTTATTATTACGTAGAAACTGGTCAACATGCATCAAAATGCTTGATGTGAATAAAAACTACTGCAAAATAATATAATACGGTTTGAATATGTGCACATAATTAAGTAAGAACAATAACCGTAGTTCATATTTTTAATACAGTATGTACTTAGTTAAAAATGTACGGTGATTTCAACCACTTGAAGACTGTGGTGTGGTTTAAGAGTGTTACGTACACATAAAGTTAAAGTACCCGGCACACCCCGCCTCGCTGCAGGTCCGCAGGCCACCCCCCTCACAGTGTTTATTAACCTAATTGCAAAGAGGAGAGGTTTAAATATATTTCCTTGATTCAAATTTCTTATTCCTACACTTTTTTTGTCCAACTTCCATTGTATGTCATACTCTTCTGAGACCACCAGATAGCAGCATATGTGTCCACATAAGTGGCCATAAGACCCCAATTCAGTAGTGTACACACATTTGGAAATAAGAGCTTAAGAGGTCGTTTAATTTATTATTATGTAGAAACTGGTCAACATGCATCAAAATGCTTGATGTGAATAAACACTGCAGCAAAATAATATTATACGGTTTGAATATGTGCACATAATTAAGTAAGAACAATAACCGTAGTTCATATTTTTAATACAGTATGTACTTAGTTAAAAAAGTATGGTGAATTCAACCACTTGAAGACTGTGGTGTGGTTTAAGAGTGTTTCGTACACATAAAGTTAAAGTACCCGGCACACTCGCCTCGTTGCAGGTCCGCAGGCCACTCCCCCTCCTCACAGTGTTTATTAACCTAATTGCAAAGAAAATAGGTTTAAATATATTTCCTTGATGCAAAATTCTTATTCTTACACTTTTTTCCCCCAATTTCCATTGTATGGTATACTCTTCTGACACCACCAGATGGCAGCATAAGTGTCCACATAAGTGGCCATAAGACCTCTATTCAGTAGTGTACACCATTTTGGAAATAAGAGCGTTAGAGGTCGTTTCATTTATTATTATGTAGAAACTGGTCAACATGCATCAAAATGCTTGATGTGAATAAACACTGTAGCAAAATATGATAATACGGTTTGAATATGAGCACATAATTAAGTAAGAACAATAACCGTAGTTCATATTTTAATACGGTATGTACTTGGTTAATAATGTACGGTGAATTCAACCACTTGAAGACTGTGGTGTGGTTTAAGAGTGTTACGTACACATAAAGTTAAAGTATCCGGCACACCCCGCCTCGCTGCAGGTCCGCAGGCCACCCCCCCTCACAGTGTTTATTAACCTAATTGCAAAGAGGAGAGGTTTAAATATATTTCCTTGATTCAAATTTCTTATTCTTACACTTTTTTTGTCCAACTTCCATTGTATGTCATACTCTTCTGACACCACCAGATAGCAGCATATGTGTCCACATAAGTGGCCATAAGACCCCAATTCAGTAGTGTACACCATTTTGGAAATAAGAGCTTAAGAGGTCGTTTAATTTATTATTATGTAGAAACTGGTCAACATGCATCAAAATGCTTGATGTGAATAAACACTGCAGCAAAATAATATAATACGGTTTGAATATGCGCACATAATTAAGTAAGAACAATAACCGGAGTTCATATTTTTAATACAGTATGTACTTAGTTAAAAATGTACAGTGATTTCAACTACTTGAAGACTGTGGTGTGGTTTAAGAGTGTTACGTACACATAAAGTTAAAGTACCCGGCACACCCCGCCTCGTTGCAGGTCCGCAGGCCACGCCCCCTCACAGTGTATATTAACCTAATTGCAAAGAGGAGGGGTTTAAATATATTTCCTTGATGCAAAATTCTTATTCTTACAATTTTTTGTCCAATTTCCATTGTATGTCATACTCTTCTGACACCACCAGATAGCAGCATATGTGTCCACATAAGTGGCCATAAGACCCCAATTCAGTAGTGTACACCAATTTGGAAATAAGAGCTTAAGAGGTCGTTTAATTTATTATTATGTAGAAACTGGTCAACATGCATCCAAATGCTTGATGTGAATAAACACTGCAGCAAAATAATATAATACGGTTTGAATATGCGCACATAATTAAATAAGAACAATAACCGCAGTTCGTAATTTTATTATAGTATGTATTTAGTTAATTATTGACGGTGAATCCAAACACTTGAAGACTGTGGTGTAGTTTAAGAGTGTTACGTACACATAAAGTTAAAGTACCCGGCACACCCCGCCTCGCCGCAGGTCTGCAGGCCACTCCCCCTCCTCACAGTGTTTATTAACCTGATTGCAAAGAGGAGGGGTTTAAATATATGTTATGTGCACGACTAAAAAGAGCACTGATAAAGACACACAATGTTGAGACACACAAAGGTGCTGCTCGTAAGATCACTAATAAAAGTCCATTTGTGAAATGTAAAAACAACAACATAATCCACTTCTACCAAATATAACAACAAACTTCAGAAATAGAGATGAAAAATATAATTTAAGTTAAAGTAACAATGATTGTCACGCAAACATTAGGTGTGGCAAAATTATCCTCTGCATTTTGACCCATCACCTTTGATCACCCTCTGCCAGGTGAGGGGGAGCAGTGAGCAGCAGCGGTGGTCGCGCCTGGGAATCATTTTTGTTGATTTAACCCCCAATTCCAAGCCTGGATGCTGAGTGCCAAGCAGGGAAGTAATGGCTCCCATGTTCATAGTCTTTAGTAGTGGTATTATTTAACACTTTTGCTGCAACATTGAACTTGTATTATTGACTTATTGCTAGCCCCGCCCCCACTGTACATGCAAGCCAAAGCAAAGGTCATTAAAACTGTTTTTGACGGTGATATGCGCTGATTTTGCTGGAGCTGAAGAGTTACTTGTGAAGAGCTGAAGTGCTCGCCTTCATAATGGAAGCTACAAATTAAGAGCAAGAGAGCACTGATTGGATTTAAATCATTATCCTTTGCGCAGTAATTAAAGCCTGAGGGTGAATAGATGTTTGGACCGGCTGACAAGAACCTTTTTTTTTTTTGCTTTTATGCACACATGCTCCTTTTTTTTTTTTTCTCCTCAGATTCCAACTGATTCGGATTCTCTGCAGCCGCTCTATTGTGGCGTGCTAGGAACTTTTGAGTTCAATAGATGTCCTTAAACCTACTCAGCAACCTTCCATCAACATGTTTTTTTTTTTTTAAACTTACGCATTTATTTATGTTCAAATTTAATGAAGTCTGACTTAATTCAGACACAACAACAACAATCAATCAATCAATCAATCAATGTTTATTTATATAGCCCCAAATCACAAATGTCTCAAAGGACTGCACAAATCATTACGACTACAACATCCTCGGAAGAACCCACAAAAGGGCAAGGAAAACTCACACCCAGTGGGCAGGGAGAATTCACATCCAGTGGGACGCCAGTGACAATGCTGACTATGAGAAACCTTGGAGAGGACCTCAGATGTGGGCAACCCCCCCCCTCTAGGGGACCGAAAGCAATGGATGTCGAGCGGGTCTAACATGATACTGTGAAAGTTCAATCCATAGTGGCTCCAAGACAGCAGTGAGAGTCCCGTCCACAGGAAACCATCTCAAGCGGATCAGCAGCGTAGAGATGTCCCCAACCGATACAGGCGAGCGGTCCATCCTGGGTCCCGACGAGCGGTCCATCCTGGGTCTCGACTCTGGACAGTCAGTACTTCATCCATGGTCATCGGACCGGACCCCCTCCACAAGGGAGGGGGGGACATAGGAGAAAGAAAAGAAGCGGCAGATCAACTGGTCTAAAAAGGAGGTCTATTTAAAGGCTAGAGTATACAGATGAGTTTTAAGATGAGACTTAAATGCTTCTACTGAGGTAGCATCTCGAACTGTTACCGGGAGGGCATTCCAGAGTACTGGAGCCCGAACGGAAAACGCTCTATAGCCCGCAGACTTTTTTTGGGCTCTAGGAATCACTAATAAGCCGGAATCCTTTGAACGCAGATTTCTTGCCGGGACATATGGTACAATACAATCGGCAAGATAGGATGGAGCTAGACCGTGTAGTATTTTATACGTAAGTAGTAAAACCTTAAAGTCACATCTTAAGTGCACAGGAAGCCAGTGCAGGTGAGCCAGTATAGGTATATATGTATGTATATATGTATATAAAGGTATATACAGTACAGGCGTAATGTGATCAAACTTTCTTGTTCTTGTCAACAACAAAACAAGTAAATTAGGCAAATATGCACATGAGTGTGAAAGTTGTCTGTCTATCTGTGTTGGCCCTGCGATGAGGTGGCGACTTGTCCAGGGTGTACCCCGCCTTCCGCCCGATTGTAGCTGAGATAGGCGCCAGCGCCCCCCGCGACTCCAAAAAAGGGAATAAGCGGTAGAAAATGGATGGATGCACATAAAGCATACTTGCCAACCTTGAAACCTCCAAATTCAAATATATATATAATATATAAATATAATGTTTTTTAGCTTTCAATCCGACATCATTGTGAAATATTTTTATGTATTTTTTTTGGGGGGGAATTTATGTATCTATATTTTTGGTATTTATTTTGTATTTGTATCTATTTTTGTTGTATTTATGTATCTATTTTTTTGTATTTATGTATGTATGTTCTTATGTGTTATTATGAATTTGCACTAAATTAGTTTCACTTACAATTTTTCTGTACGATGACAATAAAGATATATTCTATTGTAGAACAAGAAAGTTTGATCACATTACGCCTGTACTGTATATACCTTTATATACATATATACATACATATATACCTATACTGTATATACCTTTATATACATATATACATACATATATACCTATACTGTATTTACCTTTATATACATATATACATACATATATACCTATACTGTATATACATTTATATACATATATACATACATATATACCTATACTGTATATACCTTTATATACATATATACATACATATATACCTATACTGTATATACCTTTATATACATATATACATACATATATACCTATACTGTATATACCTTTATATACATATATACATACATATATACCTATACTGGCTCACCTGCACTGGCTTCCTGTGCACTTAAGATGTGACTTTAAGGTTTTACTACTTACGTATAAAATACTACACGGTCTAGCTCCATCCTATCTTGCCGATTGTATTGTACCATATGTCCCGGCAAGAAATCTGCCTTCAAAGGACTCCGGCTTATTAGTGATTCCCAAAGCCCAAAAAAAGTCTGCGGGCTATAGAGCGTTTTCCGTTCGGGCTCCAGTACTCTGGAATGCCCTCCCGGTAAAAGTTCGAGATGCCACCTCAGTAGAAGCATTTAAGTCTCACCTTAAAACTCATTTGTATACTCTAGCCTTTAAATAGACTCCCTTTTTAGACCAGTTGATCTGCCGTTTCTTTTCTTTTTCTTCTATGTCCCACTCTCCCTTGTGAAGGGGGTCCGGTCTGATCCGGTGGCCATGTACTGCTCGCCTGTGTATCGGCTGGGGACATCTCTGCGCTGCTGATCCGACTCCGCTTGGGATGGTTTCCTGCTGGCTCCGCTGTGAACGGGACTCTCGCTGCTGTGTTGGATCCGCTTTGGACTGGACTCTCGCGACTGTGTTGGATCCATTGTGGATTGAACTTTCACAGTATCATGTTAGACCCGCTCGACATCCATTGCTTTCCTCCTCTCCAAGGTTCTCATAGTCATCATTGTCACCGACGTCCCACTGGGTGTGAGTTTTCCTTTCCTTGCCCTTATGTGGGCCTACCGAGGATGTCGTGGTGGTCTGTGCAGCCCTTTGAGACACTAGTGATTTAGGGCTATATAAGTAAACATTGATTGATTGATTGATTGATTGATTGATCATATTTTATTGTGAGGTTTTGCATTGGTGTTCCTAAAAATCAAACACTTTTTTTCCTCTAAATTTGGCGCCCGAGTCAAAAGAATCGCCCAGGCCTGCTTTAATCCCTTCAATTACACGAGCACATATCCTAAAACTTTCACTTTTCAACTGCTCTCAATGTGTGGGACTTTATCCCCAATTTATTTTATTTTTTTTCCACTTTTTCTAAAGCTCAAAAGCTTTGTCTTGGGATTTGTCAAAAGTTTTTCTAAAGCGCATGTGATGGAAGGATTTTTTTTTTTTTTTAAATATAATGTGAAGTGAATTATATAGCGCTTTTCTCTAGTGACATAGTGAAACCCAATATCTAAGTTCCATTTAAAGCAGTGTGGGTGGCACTGGGAGCAGGTGGGTAAAGTGTCTTGCCCAAGGACACAACGGCAGTGACTAGGATGGCGGAAGCGGGAATTGAACCTGCAACCCTCAAGTTGCTGGCACGACCGCTCTACCAACCGAGCTATACCGCCCCCCCCCCTGCTAAAGATTGTATTTTTGCCTGGTCTTTAGTGACTGGGGACACCTCCAGGGACACACATAGAGACCATAGGTGAGCACAGACTGGGACCCCATGCTGGACGGGGGTTCAGACAGGAAGTCCTACTTGCGGAGTGGACTTGTTAGGATCGTCTCTCTGCACCTCTCGGACCCCCTGCGGTCATCTCTTCATGCTGCTGATTACTATCGCACTCAAGCGAAGTTGAGAAAGTCCCGCTTAGAGTACCTCGGCGTGACCCCGACTAAAAGCCACCAGGCGGGGGTTTAGGGAGA
This sequence comes from Nerophis ophidion, assembly GCF_033978795.1. Lineage (NCBI taxonomy): Eukaryota > Metazoa > Chordata > Actinopteri > Syngnathiformes > Syngnathidae > Nerophis > Nerophis ophidion. The sequence continues at coordinate 2,964,675 of NC_084617.1, forward strand.
GCGATCTGGGAGATAAGGATCGTGCTGCAAAGCGAGACACGTCCCCTGGCAATTTATCCAGCGCTTCATCAGCTTAGCGCTGCATTCTAGCGACTCACTTAGCCACTCCGACTTGGCCTAATGAGTCGCCTTGTCCAGGCCAATGTGGACAAGACTTGTCACATCCACGCAGGATCCAGGCTGAGGACTTGTGACTTCCTGACACCCGACCTCGGCGGTGCTACTATAATCTATTTTACTGTGGTGGCCACTAAGTATGTACTCTGGACACTAAGTGTGTATTGTGGTAGACACTAAGTGCGTACTCTGGACACTAAGTGTGTATTGTGGTGGACACTAAGTGTGTACTGTGGTGAACACTAAGTGTGTACTGTGGTGGACACTAAGTGTGTACTATAGTGGACACTAAGTCTGTACTATAGTGGACACTAAGTCTGTACTCTGGACACTAACTGTGTAGTGTGGACACTAAGTCTGTACTCTGGACACTAACTGTGTACTGTGGTAAACACAAAGTGCGTACTCTGGACACTAAGTGTGTACTGTGGTAGACACTAAGTGTGTACTGTGGTGGATACAAAGTGTGTACTCTGGACACTAAGTGTGTATTGTGGTAGACACTAAGTGTGTACTGTGGTGGACACGAAATGTGTACTCTGGACACTAACTGTGTACTGTGGTAAACACAAAGTGCGTACTCTGGACACTAAGTGTGTACTGTGGTAGACACTAAGTGTGTACTGTGGTGGACACTAAGTGTGTACTGTGGTGGACACTAAGTGTGTACTATAGTGGACACTAAGTCTGTACTATAGTGGACACTAAGTCTGTACTCTGGACACTAACTGTGTAGTGTGGACACTAAGTCTGTACTCTGGACACTAAGTCTGTACTCTGGACACTAAGTGTGTACTGTAGTGGACATTAAGTCTGTACTCTGGACATTAACTATGTTCTGTGGACACTAACTGTGAACTGTGGACACTAACTGTGTACTGTGGTGGACACTAAGTCTGTACTCTGGACACTAAGTCTGTACTGTGGACACTAACTGTGTACTCTAGTGGATACTAAGTCTGTACTCTGGACACTAACTATGTTCTGTGGACACTAACTGTGTACTCTGGTGGATACTAAGTCTGTACTCTGGACACTAAGTTGTACTCTGGACATTAATTATGTTCTGTGGACACTAACTGTGAACTGTGGACACTAACTGTGAACTGTGGACACTAAGTGTGTACTGTGGTGGACACTAAGTGTGTACTGTGGTGGACACTAAGTGTGTACTGTGGTGGACACTAAGTGTGTACTGTGGTGGACACTAAGTCTGTATTCTGGACACTAGGTCTGTACTCTGGACACTAACTGTGTGGTGTGGACACTAAGTGTGTACTGTGGTAGATACTAAGTGTGTACTGTGGTGGACACTAAGTCTGTACTGTAGTGGACACTAAGTCTGTACTCTGGACACTAACTGTGTACTGTGGACACTAAGTGTGTACTGTGGTGGACACTAAGTGAGTATTGTGGTGGACACTAAGCGTGTACTGTGGTGGACACTAAGTCTGTACTCTTGACACTAAGTCTACTCTGGAGACTAAGTTTCTACTCTGGACACTAACTGTGTACCATGGACACTAAGTGTGTACTGTTGTGGACACTAAGTCTGTACTCTGGACACTAAATCTGTACTCTGGACACTAATTGTGTACTGTGGACACTAACTGTGTACTCTAGTGGATACTAAGTCTGTACTCTGGACACTAAGTCTCTAGTCTGGACATTAACTATGTTCTGTGTACTCTGGTGGATATTATGTCTGTACTCTGGACACTAAGTTGTACTCTGGACATTAACTATGTTCTGTGGAGACTAACTGTGAACTGTGGTGGACACTAAGTGTGTACTGTGGTGGACACTAAGTCTGTACTCTGGACACTAAGTCTGTACTCTGGACACTAACTGTGTGGTTTGGACACTAAGTGTGTACTGTGGTAGACACTAAGTGTGTACTGTGGTAGACACTAAGTGTGTACTGTGGTGGACACTAAGTCTGTACTGTAGTGGACACTAAGTCTGTACTCTGGACACTAACTGTGTACTGTGGACACTAAGTGTGTACTGTGGTGGACACTAAGTGAGTATTGTGGTGGACACTAAGCGTGTATTGTGGTGGACACTAAGTCTGTACTCTTGACACTAAGTCTACTCTGGACACTAAGTTTCTACACTGGACACTAACTGTGTACTATGGACACTAAGTGTGTACTGTGGTGGACACTAAATCTGTACTCTGGACACTAAATCTGTACTCTGGACACTAAGTCTATACTCTGGACACTAACTGTGTAGTGTGGACACTAAGTGTGTACTGTGGTGGACACTAAGTGTGTACTGTGGCGGACACAAAGTGTGTACTGTGGCGGACACAAAGTGTGTACTCTGGACACTTCTGGTAAACACTTAGCAAATAATTCCTACACATAGTCTTACACCATACACCCCTTTGGGTTTTTTTTTGTCACACTCCATTCCCTATTTATTTAGCTAAAAAATAATATACATATATATATATATATATATATATATATATATATATATATATATATATATATATATATATATATATATATATATATATATAATAAATAGAGCAATATTGCCCCTTTGTGGTTCTGTGCCGTCACAACTCCCTCCTCCAAACATAACAATAAGTTCCGGCCAGCGATGGCAGGTTGTGCAGGCTTTTGAAGGCTGCTCCAGGTGTGCAGATTGCCGGCAATTGATTGCAGCTGTTTGCTGACACTGGTCTGGGGCGCGCTCATGACATAAATATCATGAAAGTTGTTAAAAAATGAGCACTTTTCGGTTTGTTCCAGTATCACAATGTGCATTTTAAACAAATCGGGTTTATATGGTATCGTCCATCCGTCCACTTTCTACATCTCATGTCAAGTGGGCCACACGCTGGACCGGTCGCCAACCAAACCGACACCTGCACAGGCAGAGCGTGCAAAGTCCACACCGGGATTCGAACCCTCGTCACGGGGGTCATCAACATTCCAACCACCTACGGCTACCACGCAATATGGCGTAATGTTACCGCCATGCAGTATTCATGGGAGGGAATTACAGTGGCGTCCACAACATTACATCATGCAGAGGAGAAGTCAAGCGCTGTGGAAAAAGGCGGAGGTTAACACACCTTGCTTGCAACATTTTTGGTTAAAATTCCCCCGAGGTGAGTCTTGCAGGCTCGGGAGGGGAAAGAAAAACTCATCCAGCTTCGATCTGGAGAACTCCTACTTGTTGACAAACTCTGCTGTGGGGGGAACTCGCAGGCATGGCGGGGAGATTAAGACGGGCGCTGAGACGCCACACAACACACACACACACACACACACACACACACACACACACACACACACACACACACACACACACTTGAGGAGTCAGGCGAGACGAGACGTGCTCATACTGTCAAATCGCTTCAATGCTAGCTCTGCCGCCTAATTATGCAATAAAATAAAAAGCCTCAGCAGGGGGAATTTTAAGGGGGGGGGGGGACACACAACATAGCCCCAAAATAAAAATCAGTCCGTCCAAGTATGAGATGCAACCGCTGTAAAATATCTTTCTTTTTGTTCTCTCCCCAGGGAAGAGAGCTGTGCTACACTCCGTGTAAAACTTTGTTTGTAGCAGTAATCAACATGCAGGCACACATTGTGTCTCCATGCAGGCACACATTGTGTGTCCATGCAGGCACACATTGTGTGTCCATGCAGGCACACATTGTGTGTCCATGCAGGCACACATTGTGTGTCCATGCAGGCACATATTGTGTGTCCATGCAGGCACACATTGTGTCTCCATGCAGGCACACATTGTGTGTCCATGCAGGCACACATTGTGTCTCCATGCAGGCACACATTGTGCGTCCATGCAGGCACACATTGTGTCTCCGTGCAGGCACATATTGTGTGTCCATGTAGGCACACATTGTGTGTCCATGCAGGCACACATTGTGTCTCCATGCAGGCACACATTGTGTGTCCATGCAGGCACACATTGTGTCTCCATGCAGGCACACATTGTGTCTCCATGCAGGCACACATTGTGTCTCCATGCAGGCACACATTGTGTGTCCATGCAGGCACACATTGTGTGTCCATGCAGGCACACATTGTGTGTCCATGCAGGCACACATTGTGTGTCCATGCAGGCACACATTGTGTGTCCATGCAGGCACACATTGTGTCTCCATGCAGGCACACATTGTGTGTCCATGCAGGCACACATTGTGTCTCCATGCAGGCACACATTGTGCGTCCATGCAGGCACACATTGTGTCTCCGTGCAGGCACATATTGTGTGTCCGTGTAGGCACACATTGTGTCTCCAACCAGGCACACATTGTGTCTCCATGCAGGCACACATTGTGTGTCCATGCAGGCACACATTGTGTGTCCATGCAGGCACACATTGTGTCTCCATGCAGGCACATATTGTGTGTCCACGCAGGCACACATTGTGTCTCCGCGCAGGCACACATTGTGTGTCCATGCAGGCACACATTGTGTGTCCATGCAGGCACACATTGTGTCTCCATGCAGGCACACATTGTGTCTCCATGCAGGCACACATTGTGTCTCCATGCAGGCACACATTGTGTCTCTCCATGCAGGCACACATTGTGTCTCCATGCAGGCACACATTGTGTCTCCATGCAGGCACACATTGTGTCTCCATGCAGGCACACATTGTGTCTCCGTGCAGGCACACATTGTGTTTCCATGCAGGCACACATTGTGTCTCCATGCAGGCACACATTGTGTGTCCATGCAGGCACACATTGTGTCTCCATGCAGGCACACATTGTGTCTCCATGCAGGCACACATTGTGTCTCCATGCAGGCACACATTGTGTGTCCATGCAGGCACACATTGTGTCTCCATGCAGGCACACATTGTGTGTCCATGCAGGCACACATTGTGTGTCCATGCAGGCACACATTGTGTCTCCATGCAGGCACACATTGTGTCTCCATGCAGGCACACATTGTGTCTCCATGCAGGCATATATTGTGTCTCCATGCAGGCACACATTGTGTGTCCATGCAGGCACACATTGTGTGTCCATGCAGGCACACATTGTGTCTCCATGCAGGCACACATTGTGTCTCCATGCAGGCATATATTGTGTCCATGCAGGCACACATTGTGTCTCCATCCAGGCATACATTGTGTGTCCATGCAGGCACACATTGTGTCTCCATGCAGGCACACATTGTGTGTCCATGCAGGCACACATTGTGTGTCCATGCAGGCACACATTGCGTGTCCATGCAGGCACACATTGCGTGTCTATGCAGGCACACATTGTGTGTCCATGCAGGCACACATTGTGTCTCCATGCAGGCACACATTGTGTCTCCAAGCAGGCACACATTGTGTGTCCATGCAGGCACACATTGTGTGTCCATGCAGGCACACATTGTGTGTCCATGCAGGCACACATTGTGTCTCCACGCAGGCACACATTGTGTCTCCATGCAGGCACACATTCTGTCTCCATGCAGGCACACATTGTATCTCCATGCAGGCACACATTGTGTGTCCATGCAGGCACACATTGTGTTTCCATGCAGGCACACATTGTGTCTCCATGCAGGCACACATTGTGTGTCCATGCAGGCACACATTGTGTCTCCGTGCAGGCACACATTGTGTCTCCGTGCAGGCACACATTGTGTCTCCGTGCAGGCACACATTGTGTGTCCATGCAGGCACACATTGTGTGTCCATGCAGGCACACATTGTGTGTCCATGCAGGCACACATTGTGTCTCCATGCAGGCACACATTGTGTCTCCATGCAGGCACACATTGTGTCTCCATGCAGGCACACATTGTGTCTCCATGCAGGCACACATTGTGTGTCCATGCAGGCACACATTGTGTCTCCGTGCAGGCACACATTGTGTCTCCGTGCAGGCACACATTGTGTCTCCGTGCAGGCACACATTGTGTGTCCATGCAGGCACACATTGTGTGTCCATGCAGGCACACATTGTGTGTCCATGCAGGCACACATTGTGTCTCCATGCAGGCACACATTGTGTCTCCATGCAGGCACACATTGTGTCTCCATGCAGGCACACATTGTGTGTCCGTGCAGGCACACATTGTGTCTCCGTGCAGGCACACATTGTGTCTCTGTGCAGGCACACATTGTGCGTCCATGCAGGCACACATTGTGTGTCCATGCAGGCACACATTGTGTTTCCATGCAGGCACACATTGTGTCTCTGTGCATGCACACATTGTGTCTCCGTAAATGCACACATTGTGTCTCCATGCAGGCACACATTGTGTGTCCATGCAGGCACACATTGTGTCTCCATGCAGGCACACATTGTGTCTCCATGCAGGCACACATTGTGTCTCCATGCAGGCACACATTGCGTGTCCATGCAGGCACACATTGTGTCTCCATGCAGGCACACATTGTGTGTCCATGCAGGCACACATTGTGTCTCCATGCAGGCACACATTGTGTCTCCATGCAGGCAAACATTGTGTCTCCATGCAGGCACACATTGTGTGTCAATGCAGGCACACATTGTGTCTCCATGCAGGCACACATTGTGTGTCCATGCAGGCACACATTGTGTGTCCATGCAGGCACACATTGTGTCTCCATGCAGGCACACATTGTGTCTCCATGCAGGCACACATTGTGTCTTCACGCAGGCACACATTGTGTGTCTATGCAGGCACACATTGTGTGTCCATGCAGGCACACATTGTGTCTCCATGCAGGCACACATTGTGTCTCCAAGCAGGCACACATTGTGTCTCCATGCAGGCACACATTGTGTGTCCATGCAGGCACACATTGTGTCTCCACGCAGGCACACATTGTGTCTCCACGCAGGCACACATTGTGTGTCTACGCAGGCACACATTGTGTGTCCATGCAGGCACACATTGTGTGTCCATGCAGGCACACATTGTGTTTCCATGCAGGCACACATTGTGTTTCCATGCAGGCACACATTGTGTGTCCATGCAGGCACACATTGTGTTTCCATGCAGGCACACATTGTGTCTCCATGCAGGCACACATTGCGTGTCCATGCAGGCACACATTGCGTCTCCATGCAGGCACACATTGCGTGTCCATGCAGGCACACATTGTGTCTCCATGCAGGCACACATTGCGTGTCCATGCAGGCACACATTGCGTCTCCATGCAGGCACACATTGTGTGTCCATGCAGGCACACATTGTGTCTCCATGCAGGCACACATTGTGTCTCCATGCAGGCACACATTGTGTCTCATTGCAGGCACATATTGTGTCTCCATGCAGGCACACATTTTGTGTCCATGCAGGCACACATTGTGTGTCCATGCAGGCACACATTGTGTCTCCATGCAGGCACACATTGTGTCTCCATGCAGGCACACATTGTGTCTCCATGCAGGCACACATTGTGTCTCCATGCAGGCACACATTGTGTCTCCACGCAGGCACACATTGTGTGTCCACGCAGGCACACATTGTGTCTCCATGCAGGCACACATTGTGTCTCCGTGCAGGCACACATTGTGTCTCCGTGCAGGCACACATTGTGTCTCCGTGCAGGCACACATTGTGTCTCCGTGCAGGCACACATTGTGCGTCCGTGCAGGCACACATTGTGTGTCCGTGCAGGCACACATTGTGTCTCCGTGCAGGCACACATTGTGTGTCCATGCAGGCACACATTGTGTGTCCATGCAGGCACACATTGTGTCTCCATGCAGGCACACATTGTGTCTCCATGCAGGCACACATTGTGTGTCCATGCAGGCACACATTGTGTCTCCATGCAGGCACACATTGTGTCTCCATGCAGGCACACATTGTGTGTCCATGCAGGCACACATTGTGTCTCCATGCAGGCACACATTGTGTGTCCATGCAGGCACACATTGTGTCTCCATGCAGGCACACATTGTGTCTCCAAGCAGGCACACATTGTGTCTCCATGCAGGCACACATTGTGTGTCCATGCAGGCACACATTGTGTCTCCATGCAGGCACACATTGTGTGTCCATGCAGGCACACATTGTGTCTCCATGCAGGCACACATTGTGTCTCCGTGCAGGCACACATTGTGTCTCCGTGCAGGCACACATTGTGTGTCCATGCAGGCACACATTGTGTGTCCATGCAGGCACACATTGTGTGTCCATGCAGGCACACATTGTGTGTCCATGCAGGCACACATTGTGTCTCCATGCAGGCACACATTGTGTCTCCATGCAGGCACACATTGTGTCTCCATGCAGGCACACATTGTGTGTCCATGCAGGCACACATTGTGTCTCCGTGCAGGCACACATTGTGTCTCCGTGCAGGCACACATTGTGTCTCCGTGCAGGCACACATTGTGCGTCCATGCAGGCACACATTGTGTGTCCATGCAGGCACACATTGTGTCTCCATGCAGGCACACATTGTGTCTCCATGCAGGCACACATTGTGTCTCCATGCAGGCACACATTGTGTTTCCACGCAGGCACACATTGTGTGTCCATGCAGGCACACATTGTGTCTCCATGCAGGCACACATTGTGTCTCCATGCAGGCACACATTGTGTCTCCGTGCAGGCACACATTGTGTCTCCGTGCAGGCACACATTGTGCGTCCGTGCAGGCACACATTGTGCGTCCGTGCAGGCACACATTGTGTGTCCGTGCAGGCACACATTGTGTCTCCGTGCAGGCACACATTGTGTCTCCGTGCAGGCACACATTGTGTCTCCGTGCAGGCACACATTGTGTGTCCGCGCAGGCACACATTGTGTCTCCGTGCATGCACACATTGTGTCTCCGTAAATGCACACATTGTGTCTCCATGCAGGCACACATTGTGTGTCCATGCAGGCACACATTGTGTCTCCATGCAGGCACACATTGTGTGTCCATGCAGGCACACATTGTGTTTCCATGCAGGCACACATTGTGTGTCCATGCAGGCACACATTGTGTCTCCATGCAGGCACACATTGTGTGTCCATGCAGGCACACATTGTTTCTCCATGCAGGCACACATTGTGTCTCCATGCAGGCACACATTGTGTCTCCATGCAGGCACACATTGTGTCTCCATGCAGGCATACATTGTGTCTCCATGCAGGCACACATTGTGTGTCCATGCAGGCACACATTGTGTGTCCATGCAGGCACACATTGTGTGTCCATGCAGGCACACATTGTGTCTCCGTGCAGGCACACATTGTGTCTTTGTGCAGGCACACATTGTGTGTCCATGCAGGCACACATTGTGTGTCCATGCAGGCCCACATTGTGTGTCCATGCAGGCACACATTGTGTGTCCATGCAGGCACACATTGTGTCTCCATGCAGGCACACATTGTGTCTCCATGCAGGCACACATTAAGTCTCCATGCAGGCACACATTGTGTCTCCATGCAGGCACACATTGTGTGTCCATGCAGGCACACATTGTGTGTCCATGCAGGCACACATTGTGTCTCCGTGCATGCACACATTGTGTCTCCATGCAGGCACACATTGTGTCTCCATGCAGGCACACATTGTGTGTCCGTGCAGGCACACATTGTGTCTCCGTGCAGGCACACATTGTGTCTCCATGCAGGCACACATTGTGTGTCCGTGCAGGCACACATTGTGTCTCCATGCAGGCACACATTGTGTGTCCATGCAGGCACACATTGTGTGTCCGTGCAGGCACACATTGTGTCTCCATGCAAGCACACATTGTGTGTCCATGCAGGCACACATTTTGTCTCCATACAGGCACACATTGTGTCTCCATGCAGGCACACAGTGTGTGTCCATGCAGGCACACATTTTGTCTCCATGCAGGCACACATTTTGTCTCCATGCAGGCACACATTGTGTGTCCATGCAGGCACACATTGTGTGTCCATGCAGGCACACATTGTGTGTCCATGCAGGCACACATTGTGTGTCCATGCAGGCACACATTGTGTGTCCATGCAGGCACACATTGTGTGTCCATGCAGGCACACATTGTGTGTCCATGCAGGCACACATTGTGTGTCCATGCAGGCACACATTGTGTGTCCATGCAGGCACACATTGTGTGTCCATGCAGGCACACATTGTGTGTCCATGCAGGCACACATTGTGTGTCCATGCAGGCACACATTGTGTGTCCATGCAGGCACACATTGTGTGTCCATGCAGGCACACATTGTGTCTCCATGTAGGCACACATTGTGTGTCCATGCAGGCACACATTGTGTGTCCATGCAGGCACACATTGTGTCTCCATGCAGGCACACATTGTGTCTCCATGCAGGCACACATTGTGTGTCCATGCAGGCACACATTGTGTGTCCATGCAGGCACACATTGTGTCTCCGTGAGGGCACACATTGTGTCTCCGTGCAGGCACACATTGTGTCTCCATGCAGGCACACATTGTGTGTCCATGCAGGCACACATTGTGTTTCCATGCAGGCACACATTGTGTGTCCATGCAGGCACACATTGTGTCTCCATGCAGGCACACATTGTGTCTCCATGCAGGCACACATTGTGTCTTCGTGCAGGCACACATTGTGTCTTCGTGCAGGCACACATTGTGTGTCCATGCAGGCACACAAGGAGGCTATTTCATCCTTACAAGCCTGTTTCGCAGGTTTTCCTGGGAAATCTGGCTTGTAGGGATCAAATAGCCTCTGTGATTTTTTGACACCTGATGTGTGTGTGTGTGTGTGTGTGTGTGTGTGTGTGTGTGTGTGTGTGTGTGTGTATAAGAATTTATGCATTACTGTATATACGTTAATAATCATGATAGTGATTAAATGTAATATATTTAGGATAAAATGTCTTATTATATAGTATATTAGAAATACATAATATAATAAAAAAATACAATGTAATATTCATAATACAAAAATCGCAGCCCCCAAATCCCAATAGAATGGTGAGGTGCTCAAATATTCCCACCTGTGTTGGTATGATGGGGCTTTAATGACGCACTACGTCACTCCCATCAGCTACATTGTTAGCCACCTCGCAGTAGCAGTTTTTAACTACTTAGAATGCATGAAAACAAACAAACAGACACCCTACACTGTCAATAATAGGCAATATTCCCCTCAAAAACTGTAGTTCCCCTTTAGGTGGGACTGATGTGACATTTCTTCCACAGCTCATTTAGTGTGGGATGATTGGCTTTGTATTTGACGTAGTGGAGCAAGTGCACCAGAGGTCGTTGGAAGTGAAGCAAACAGGACGAGCGAAGAGACAAATGGAGGATGAGAGGCAAAACGCGGAGGCAAGAGAGGGAGAGAGAGAGAGAGAGAGAGAGACAGAGAGAGAGAGAGAGAGAGAGAGGCCTAGCGCCTTACTAGCATCATCACCGTCATAAAAATGTGTGGTGAGTTGGAAGACTTGCACGTCTTATCCAGAGACCTGTTTGTGGAGATGAGTGTCAAACTCACTGCTGACACTAAATTACACACTTCATTAACCTCCAAACACACTAAGTGTGTACTGTGATGGACACTAAGTGTGTACTGTGATGGACACTAAGTGTGTACTGTGGTGGACACTAAGTGTGTACTGTGGTGGACACTAAGTGTGTACTGTGGTGGACACTAAGTGTGTACTGTGGTGGACACAAAGTGTGTACTGTGGTGGACACTAATTTTGTACTGTGGTGGACACAAAGTGTGTACTGTGGTGGACACTAAGTGTGTACTGTGGTGGACACTAAGTGTGTACTGTGGTGGACACTACTGGGGTGGACACTAAGTGTGTACTGTGGTGGACACAAAGTGTGTACTGTGGTGGACACTACTGGGGTGGACACTAAGTGTGTACTGTGGTGGACACAAAGTGTGTACTGTGGTGGACACTACTGGGGTGGACACTACTGGGGTGGACACTACTGGGGTGGACACTAAGTGTGTACTGTGGTGGACACAAAGTGTGTACTGTGGTGGACACTACTGGGGTGGACACTAAGTGTGTACTGTGGTGGACACAAAGTGTGTACTGTGGTGGACACTACTGGGGTGGACACTACTGGGGTGGACACTAAGTGTGTACTGTGGTGGACACTACTGGGGTGGACACTAAGTGTGTACTGTGGTGGACACTACTGGGGTGGACACTAAATGTGTACTGTGGTGGACACAAAGTGTGTACTGTGGTGGACACTACTGGGGTGGACACTAAGTCTGTACTGTGGTGGACACAAAGTGTGTACTGTGGTGGACACTCATTTTGTACTGTGGTGGACACAAAGTGTGTACTGTGGTGGACACTCATTTTGTACTGTGGTGGACACAAAGTGTGTACTGTGGTAGACACTAAGTGTGTACTGTGGTGGACACTAAGTGCGTACTGTGGTGGACACTAAGCGTGTACTGTGGTGGACACTAAGTGTGTACTGTGGTGGACACTAAGTGTGTACTGTGGTGGACACTAAGCGTGTACTGTGGTGGACACAAAGTGTGTACTGTGGTGGACACTACTGGGGTGGACACTAAGTGTGTACTGTGGTGGACACTAAGTGTGTATTGTGGTGGACACAAAGTGTGCACTGTGGTGGACACTAATTTTGTACTGTGGTGGACACAAAGTGTGTACTGTGGTGGACACAAAGTGTGTACTGTGGTGGACACTAAGCGTGTACTGTGGTGGACACTACTGGGGTGGACACTAAGTCTGTACTGTGGTGGACACAAAGTGTGTACTGTGGTGGACACAACGTGTGTACTGTGGTGGACACTAAGTGTGTACTGTGGTGGACACAAAGTGTGTACTGTGGTGGACACAAATTTTGTACTGTGGTGGACACAAAGTGTGTACTGGGGTGGACACTAAGTGTGTACTGTGGTGGTCACTAAGTGTGTACTGTGGTGGACACTAAGCGTGTACTGTGGTGGACACTAAGTGTGTACTGTGGTGGACACTAAGTCTGTACTGTGATGGACACTAAGTGTGTACTGTGGTGGACACTAAGTGTGTACTGTGGTGGACACTAAGTGTGTACTGTGGTGGACACTTTTTATTTATTTATTTATTTTTTTTGTCATGAAAAAGGGATTTTTTGGGGGTTGGTGCACTAATTGTAAGTGTATCTTGTGTGTTTTTATGTTGATTTAATTTAAAAAAAAATAAATAAATGAAAAATAATAAAATCATTCTTCTGCGGCCCGGTACTAAGCTAGCGGCCGCGCCCCAGTGGTTGGGGACCACTGCAATAGAACACCATTGGGATGAATTAAAATGCAGACTGAGAGCCAGGCCATCTCCACCACCAATGAGTTTTTGGAAGAATGGTAGAAAATGGGCCCTGCGATGAAGTGGCGACTTGTCCAGGGTGTACCCCGCCTTCCGCCCGATTGTAGCTGAGATAGGCGCCAGCGCCCCCCGCGACCCCAAAAGGGAATAAGCGGTAGAAAATGGATGGATGGATGGTAGAAAATATCCTATCAACACACTCGGCAACCTTGTGGACAGCCTTCCCAGAAGTGTTGAAGCTGTAATAGCTGCAAAAGGTGTCATATTGAACCCTATGGGTTAGGAATGGGATGGCACTTCAAGTTCATATGTGAGTCAAGGCAGGTGGCCAAATACTTTTGGCAATATAGCATTGCTCGCCACCAAGAACCTGCCGATTCTGGTGTCGACGGACTTGACTGGCCTGCACAGAGTCCTGACCTGTACTCCGATAGAACACCTTTGGGATGAATTAGAACGGAGACTGAGAGCCAGGCCTTTTCCACCACTAATGTGCTTTTGTGAAGAATGGTGGAAAATTCCTCATGATCACACTCTGCAACCTTGTGGACAGCCTTCCCAGCAGAGTTGAAGCTGTAATAGCTGCAAAAGGACATCATATTGAACCCTATGGGTTAGGAATGGGATGACACTTCAAGTTCATACGTAAGTCAAGGCAGGTGGCCGAATACTTTTGGCAATATTGCATTGCTCGCCACCAAGAACCTGCCGATTATGGTTTCGACGGACTTGACTGGCCTGCACAGAGTCCTGACCTGCACTCCGATAGAACACCTTTGGGATGAATTAGAACAGAGACTGAGAGCCAGGCCCTCACCAAGGCGCTTTGGTGGAAAAGTGCTATAAAGACACAACCTTGTGGACAGCCTTCCCAGCAGAGTTGAAGCTGTGATAACTGCAAAAGGACATCATATTGACTCCTATGGGTCAGGAATGGGATGGCACTTCAAGTTCATACGTAAGTCAAGGCAGGTGGCCGAATACTTTTGGCAATATAGCATTGCTCGCCACCAAGAACCAGCCGATTATGGCGTCGACGGACTTGACTGGCCTGCACAGAGTCCTGACCTGCACTCCGATAGAACACCTTTGGGATGAATTAGAACGGAGACTGAGAGCCAGGCCTTCTCCACCACTAATGTGCTTTTGTGAAGAATGGTGGAAAATTGTTACAGAAACACTCAGCAACCTTGTGGACAGCCTTCCCAGAAGTGTTGAAGCTGTAATAGCTGCAAAAGGTGTCATATTGAACCCTATGGGTTAGGAATGGAATGGCACTTCAAGTTCATACATGAGTGAAAGCAGGTGGCCAAATACTTTTGGCAATATAGCATTGCTCGCCACCAAGAACCAGCCGATTATGGCGTCGACGGACTTGACTGGCCTGCACAGAGTCCTGACCTGCACTCCGATAGAACACCTTTGGGATGAATTAGAACGGAGACTGAGAGCCAGGCCTTTTCCACCACTAATGTGCTTTTGTGAAGAATGGTGGAAAAGTGCTACAGAAACACTCAGCAACCTTGTGGACAGCCTTCCCTGCAGAGTTGAAGCTGTAATAGCTGCAAAAGGACATCATATTGACTCCTATGGGTCAGGAATGGGATGGCACTTCAAGTTCATACGTGAGTCAAGGCAGGTGGCCGAATATTTTTGACAATATAGTGTCTATTTTCCAAAACAAAAGCTTGCTTGGACATTAAAGTGAAGCTGCCAGGCTAAAGTGCTAAAGTGCTAAAATGCAGATGCAGCAGGAGTGTGCTATCACAATACTGCACGTGTTTGTGCTGCCTGAAACAACGCACACGAGAGCTAACAGGCGTCCAAACACAAACACAGCGACAAAATGGACAAACAGAAGCAAGACAACAAACGGTGTGTACCAGCAGGATGTCATGGCAACAGCAACAGCAACAGCAACGACAACAACAAAAAAAAGGGGACAGCTTGAAAGAAGTGGCCTCCATGTTGCCTTTCTTCATCCGCCCGACCCGACCACCCTCCCAATATGTGTTCAGAGGTAGTCCATTAACCTTTGACCCCTGCCGGCCCGCCGTGTGATCCACTGCTCTCAGACCAGCACTTTGAAGCCAACCCCCACTTGGCACAGGTAGGCGGTGAGAGAGAGAGAGGGGGAGACAAAAAGCAGAGAAGAGTAGGACGGACTCGGAGTTGCCTCAAATCTCCAATAAAATATTTTATTAGAGCTATTTTTCTCAAAGATATCATCGCCATAGAATGTGTGACACTGTGGTTTTATTAATTGACACTAAGTGGCTATCAAAATTACTTTAAAAGTCTTATATAAATAAGATGTATAGAAATATATAAATTATATATATATATATATATATATATATATATATATATATATATATATATATACACACATATGTATGTATGTACATATATATACATACATTATCTGTATATGTATTATAGATGCATACATATGTACACATATA
>NC_084617.1:2982965-2992965 GCF_033978795.1 Nerophis ophidion
AGAGTTGGTGGCGCCCCCTATGGGTGCTGATCCACATGCTTTGGTACACCTGCCTGCATACTCTATTTCTGGACCGGAGGACGGACAGGATTATAAGGCGCACTTTTTCCATACAAAAGGCACATCACAGGGTCATATAATCATTTATTTTACGACATGTAAAATACTTCCTTGTGGTCTACATAACAACTTCTTGTGGTCTACATAACAACTTCCTTGTGGTCTACATAACAACTTCCTTGTGGTCTACATAACAACTTCCTTGTGGTCTACATAACAACTTCTTGTGGTCTACATAACTTCTTTGTGGTCTACATAACAACTTCCTTGTGGTCTACATAACAACTTCCTTGTGGTCTACATAACAACTTCCTTGTGGTCTACATAACAACTTCCTTGTGGTCTACATAACAACTTCTTGTGGTCTACATAACTTCTTGTGGTCTACATAACTTCTTTGTGGTCTACATAACTTCTTTGTGGTCTACATAACAACTACCTTGTGGTCTACATAACAACTTCCTTGTGGTCTACATAACAACTTCCTTATGGTCTACATAACTTCCTTGTGGTCTACATAACAACTTCCTTGTGGTCTACATAACAACTTCTTTGTGGTCTACATAACAACTTTCTTGTGGTCTACATAACATGTGATGGTGCTTCTTTGCTCAAAATTAGACTTGGACTTCCTTTTTATTGTCATTCAAATTTTAACTTTACAGTACAGATAAGAACACAGTTCCGTTGCAATAGTTCATGGTAGTGCAGGATGAAAAGTCAATAAGGTGCAGATATAAATTAATAGATAACTGTACAGATAAATATATTGCACTTTTGTATATGCATCCGCGTTTATGGATGTATGTTATATTGTCTTTATATTCCAGCCAGTTAATCCATTTTTGGGTTGTTTATTTATGGGTGGTTATCGACTACGGTGTCGACACGGACTACAAAGGCGGAGACAAGCACATTTTAAGGAGTTATGCAGATCCCAAATACAAGATCAGAAGGTACCAGAAGGTAAAAAAAGTTGCCTCTGCATGATATGCCATGATGCCAACATGCGGTCCTTATACACACACCATAGTAAAACTTGTATACCATCAGGACAAAACTACAGACAACAGGCTGCTGTTGTTTGTAGGTTTTTCTATCTATCTGTTTTCATCCAGTGCTATCATTTCTATTTTATCTGTTTCTATGATTTATGTAGTGTTTTTCATGTTTTTAATTCTATTTGTACCTACAGTATGCATCTATTTTTCTGTTTTGTCGAGTTTTTTTCATGTTTTTATTTCTATTTTTATCTTTTTTTCTATGTTTTATCCAGTGTTTTCATGTTTTTATTTCTATTTTTATCTATGTTTTATCCAGTGCTGTCGTGCTTTTATTTCTATTGTATCTATGTTTTTTATGTTTTATCTAGTGATTTTCATGTTTTTATTTCTATTTGCATCTATTTTTCTATGTTTTGTCTAGTTTTTTTCATGTTTTTATTTCTATTTGTATCCATTTTTCTATGTTTTATCTAGTGTTTTCATCTTTTTATTTCTATTTTTATAAATGTTTCCATGTTTTATCTAGTGGTTTTCATGTTTGTGTTTCTATTTTTATTTCTGTTTTTATGTTTCATCTCGTGTTTTTCATGTTTTTTCTTCAATTTTCTATGTTTTATCTAGTGATTTTAATGTTTTTATTTCTATTTGCATCTATTTTCCTATGTTTTGTCTAGTTTTTTTTCATGTTTTTATTTCTATTTTTATCCATTTTTCTATGTTCTATCTAGTGTTTTCATGTTTTTATTTCTATTTTTTTATCAATGTTTCCATGTTTTATCTAGTGTTTTTCATCTTTTTGTTCTATTTTTATTTCTGTTTCTATATTTTTCATGTTTTTTGTTAAATTTTCTATGTTTTATCTAGTGTCTATCATGTTTTTAATTATTTTTCATTATTGCTTCAATTTTTTTCTAGTGTTTTTCATGTTTTTTTTGTATCCATTTATCAGTTTTATCTAGTGTTTTTCATGTTTTATATTCTATTTTTATCTGTTTTTCTATGTTTTATCTAGTGTTTTCATGTTTTTATTTCTATTTTTATATATGTTTCTATTTTTATCTAGTATTTATCATGTTTTAACTCTATTTGTATATGTTGTACGTAGTGTTTATCATGTTTCAATTCTATTTTATCTATGTTTCTATGTTTTATCTAGTTTTTATCTAGTGTTTTTCATGTTTTTATTTCTATTTTAATTTTCTAATATTTTTTTTTTTTACTTTATTTTTATTTTTTTACTTTTTTTTAATACTTTGTAAGCAGGGCCACATGGCAAGGCAGTCGGGAGGATGTTTGGAAACAGGAGTTGAAGAGTTAGTTTCCCTAAACGTGTTTAATATTAATCATTTGTAACAATGGTTCCTGTTGCGTTGTTTGTAGTTGGACTAAAAGACTATAATGCATGATCATATACTGTACTTACAGTAAAGTACATGTGAGTATTACAAGAAGTCATTGAAGAGGACGACAACGGGAGGACTATTAGAGTGGAGCAGATTTAAGTAGTGTAGTTGAGAGGCAGTGTAGAGAACATAAAGAGTGAGTAAACAAGACACACGAGCATACGTGAGCATGTTAGCAAAATGACTTCCTGATAGCCTGCTAATAGCCTGGCTGCCACCCCGGTGAAATAGCACATATAGCGCAGCAAGGTTAGCGCCTGTGCTAAATGAAAAGCCGGGCGTCGAGGCTCCATCACAAACGCCTTCGCCGCAGCCGCCTGCCATGTTTGCCACATTAAGAACACCTAATGGAGTCTGGGAGCGACGTTGCATTCTACGCTGTTCACCGACTATCAGCGGAATGTTCTGTCGGGGTACATGTGCCACTCTGTCATGGGGGGGGGGTGTAAGGGTGGCTTATTGTACATAAGCAGACATGTTTCATAACCAAGTGTGTGTAAACTACAGACTGGACTCTAGCTATTATGTTAGATCCACTATGGACTGGACTCAAACTATCATGTTGGAGCCACTATGGACTGGTTTCTCACTATTATGTTAGATCCACTATGGACTGGACTCTCACACTATTATGTTAGATCCACTATGGACCGGACTCTCACTATTATGTTAGATCCACTATGGACTGGACTCTCACTATTATGTTAGATCCACTATGGACTGGACTCTCACTATCATGTTGGATCCACTATGGACTGGACTCACACTATTATGTTAGATCCACTATGGACTGGACTCAAACTATCATGTTGGATCCACTATGGACTGGACTCTCACTATCATGTTGGATCCACTATGGACTGGACTCTCACTATTATGTTAGATCCACTATGGACTGGACTCTCACACTATTATGTTAGATCCACTATGGACTGGACTCAAACTATCATGTTGGATCCACTATGGACTGGACTCTCACTATCATGTTGGATCCACTATGGACTGGACTATCACACTATTATGTTAGATCCACTATGGACTGGACTCTCACTATTATGTTAGATCCACTATGGACTGGACTATCACACTATTATGTTAGATCCACTATGGACTGGACTCTCACTATTATGTTAGATCCACTATGGACTGCACTCACACTATTATGTTAGATCCACTATGGACTGGACTCTCCCACTATCATATTAGATGCACTATGGACTGGACTCTCACTATTATGTTAGATCCACTATGGACTGGACTCCCACTATTATGTTAGATCCACTATGGACTGGACTCTCACTATTATGTTAGATCCACTATGGACTGGACTCTCACTATTATGTTAGATCCACTATGGACTGGACTCTCACTATTATGTTAGATCCACTATGGACTGGAGTCTCACTATTATGTTAGATCCACTATGGACTGGACTCTCACTATTATGTTAGATCCACTATGGACTGGACTCACACTATTATGTTAGATCCACTATGGACTGGACTCTCACTATTATGTTAGATCCACTATGGACTGGACTCTCACTATTATGTTAGATCCACTATGGACTGGACTCCCACTATTATGTTAGATCCACTATGGACTGGACTCTCACTATTATGTTAGATCCACTATGGACTGGACTCTCACTATTATGTTAGATCCACTATGGACTGGACTCTCACTATTATGTTAGATCCACTATGGACTGGAGTCTCACTATTATGTTAGATCCACTATGGACTGGACTCTCACTATTATGTTAGATCCACTATGGACTGGACTCACACTATTATGTTAGATCCACTATGGACTGGACTCTCACTATTATGTTAGATCCACGATGGACTGGACTCTCACTTTGACCTGCATTGTGTACAAATTATGATCTATAAAAAAATAGTTTTGCCTTGCCTTAATTTACTCCTTGTGGCTAATTTACAGATTGTTTTTCCATGTTCACAAGCTTCACAAGGCGGCCAAAAAAAAAAAAATGCCTTGCCACATTAGACCGATGAAATTACAGAACTGGTCACGGTGGTCCAAAAAAATGACAACACAAAGACAAACAAATGAAAAAGTCCACCACAGCGTACATGATCATTTAATGGGCCATTTAGCATGTTATGGACTCACTCTCATTGTGGAGAAAAATCAAGGGAATGCACAACAAATAGCCACAAAGCCAAAGATGATCCACCCGGCCGGCAAAAAAACAAACAGCCGCCACACAGAATATAAATCCACCACCCACTAGGACAAATACTCCAGTAGACTATTGTATGCCAAGTTACAGCCACTAACTTTTGTCAAATTTGTGAATGAACACAATCGCCTGAGTAAAGATGACATGTTTCAATGTGTTCCACTATATGCACAAATAAAATTTGTCAAAAAATGAGGTGACTTATACTTAAGTGCACTCTTTAACGCGGAAAAAATAAATTGGGTAAATTGACAAATAAGAGAGTGTCAATAAAACATATCGGTCAATTTATACGTTTCTCAGCTTGCTAGCTTCCTCCGTCGCAAGTGAATGAACGTTATTGATTTCTTAAATAATACGGAGTGTTATTGCAGCTGGAACTACCGTACAATCCGCAACTACAAATCCAAGCTGAATACACTTATTTAATTGTACATATAACAACTGAAGGTATTTTACCTACACTATTCAATTGATTTTGATTGGATTTTATCCAGATTATAATTGTTTTTATGTTTTTTAAATATTTTTTATTTATTTTTGCCTTTTTGTGAATTTATGTGAATCACTTTGTACAAATTGTGATCCATATATATATATATATTTTTTTTTGCCTTGCCTACTTTTTTTCCCCTTGCACTTTATATAACGCTGTGGCTAATTTATGGATTTATTTCCAGGTTCACAAGCTTCACATGGCAGCAAAAAAATTTACCTTATTACAAAAGACCAATGAAATGAAACACAAAAAAAAACAAATAAAAAAAGTCCACCACACCGTACATGATCATTTAATGGGCCATTTAGCATGTTATGGACTCACTCTCATTGTGGAGAAAAATCAAGGGAATGCACAAGAAATAGCCACAAAGCCAAAGATGATCCACCCGGCCGGCAAAAAAACAAACAGCCGCCACACAGAATATAAATCCACCACCCACTAGGACAAATACTCCAGTAGACTATTGTATGCCAAGTTACAGGCACTAACTTTTGTCAAATTTGTGAATGAACACAATCGCCTGAGTAAATATTACATGTTTCAATGTGTTCCACTATATGCACAAATAAAATATGTCAAAAAATGAGGTGACTTATACTTAAGTGCACTCTTTAACGCGGAAAAAATAAATTGTGTAAATTGACAAATAAGAGAGTGTCAATAAAACATATCAGTCAATTTATAAGTTTCTCAGCTTGCTAGCTTCCACCGTCGCAAGTGAATGAACGTTATTGATTTCTTAAAGAAAACAGAGTGTTATTGCAGCTGGAACTACCGTACAATCCGCAACTACAAATCCAAGCTGAATACACTTATTTAATTGTACTTATAACAACTGAAGGTATTTTACCTACACTATTCAATTGACTTTGATTGGTTTTTATCCAGATTATAATTGTTTTTATGTTTTTTAAATATTTTTTATTTATTTTTGCCTTTTTGTGAATTTATGTGAATCACTTTGTACAAATTGTGATCCATATATATATATATATATATATATATATATATATATATATTTTTTGCCTTGCCTACTTTTTTTCCTCTTGCACTTTATACAACACTGTGGCTAATTTATGGATTTATTTCCAGGTTCACAAGCTTCACATGGCAGCAAAAAAAAGTGCCTTATTACAAAAGACCAATGAAATGAAACACAAAAAAAAAAACCAAATAAAAAAAGTCCACCACACCGTAAAAGATCATTTAATGGGCCATTTAGCATGTTATGGACTCACCCTCATTGTGGAGAAAAATCAAGGGAATGCACAAGAAATAGCCACAAAGCCAAAGATGATCCACCCGGCCGGCAAAAAAACAAACAGCCGCCACACAGAATATAAATCCACCACCCACTAGGACAAATACTCCAGTAGACTATTGTATGCCAAGTTACAGGCACTAACTTTTGTCAAATTTGTGAATGAACACAATCGCCTGAGTAAAGATGACATGTTTCAATGTGTTCCACTATATGCACGAATAAACTTTGTCAATAAACGAGGTGACTTATACTTAAGTGCACTCTTTAACGCGGAAAAAATAAATTGTGTAAATTGACAAATAAGAGACTGTCAATAAAACATATCGGTCAATTTATACATTTCTCAGCTTGCTAGCTTCCTCCGTCGCAAGTGAATGAACGTTATTGATTTCTTAAAGAATACGGAGTGTTATTGCAGCTGGAACTACCGTACAATTCCCAACTACAAATACAAGCTGAATACACTTATTTAATTGTACATATAACAACTGAAGGTATTTTACCTACACTATTCAATTGACTTTGATTGGTTTTTATCCAGATTATAATTGTTTTTATGTTTTTAAATATTTGTTTTTTATTTTTGCCTTTTTGTAAATTTATGTGAATCACTCTGACTTGCATTGTGTACAAATTGTGATCTATATATATATTTTTTTTGCCTTGCCTACTTTTTTTTATCTTGCACTTTATATAACGCTGTGGCTAATTTATGGATTTATTTCCAGGTTCACAAGCTTCACATGGCAGCAAAAAAAAGAAAAGTGCCTTATTACAAAAGACCAATGAAATGAAACACACAAAAAAACTAATTTAAAAAAGTCCACCACAGCGTACATGATCATTTAATGGGCCATTTAGCATGTTATGGACTCACTCTCATTGTGGAGAAAAATCAAGGGAATGCACAACAAATAGCCACAAAGCCAAAGATGATCCACCCGGCCGGCAAAAAAACAAACAGCCGCCACACAGAATATAAATCCACCACCCACTAGGACAAATACTCCAGTAGACTAATGTATGCCAAGTTACAGGCACTAACTTTTGTCAAATTTGTGAATGAACACAATCGCCTGAGTAAAGATGACATGTTTCAATGTGTTCCACTATATGCACAAATAAAATTTGTCAAAAAATGAGGTGACTTATACTTAAGTGCACTCTTTAATGCGGAAAAAATAAATTGTGTAAATTGACAAATAAGAGAGTGTCAATAAAACATATCGGTCAATTTATACGTTTCTCAGCTTGCTAGCTTCCCCCGTTTCAAGTGAATGAACGTTATTGATTTTTTAAAGAAAACGGAGTGTTATTGCAGCTGGAACTACCGTACAATCCCCAACTTCAAATCCAAGCTGAATGCACTTATTTAATTGTACATATAACAACTGAAGGTATTTTACCTACACTATTTGAACTTTTTGATTGGATTTAATCCAGATTATGATTGTTTTTATGTTTTTTTAAATATTTTTATTTTTATTTTTGCCTTTTTGTAAATTTATGTGAATCACTTTGACTTTCATTGTGTACAAATTGTGATCTATATGTATATATTTTTTTTTTGCCTTGCCTACTTTTTTTTATCTTGCACTTTATATAACGCTGTGGCTAATTTATGGATTTATTTCCAGGTTCACAAGCTTCACATGGCAGCAAAAAAAAAGAAAAGTGCCTTATTACAAAAGACCAATGAAATGAAACACACAAAAAAAAACAAATAAAAAAAGTCCACCGCACCGTAAATGATCATTTAATGGGCCATTTAGCATGTTATGGACTCACTCTCATTGTGGAGAAAAATCGAGGGAATGCACAAGAAATAGCCACAAAGCCAAAGATGATCCACCCGGCCGGCAAAAAAACAAACAGCCGACCACACAGAATATAAATCCACCACCCACTAGGACAAATACTCCAGTAGACTATTGTATGCCAAGTTACAGCCACTAACTTTTGTCAAATTTGTGAATGAACACAATCGCCTGAGTAAAGATGACATGTTCCAATGTGTTCCACTATATGCACGAATTAAATTCAGCAAAAAATGGAGGTGACTTCTATTTAAGTGCACTCTATAACCCGTAAAATGACGGTACTACCCCTTCAAAGACATTCTGCATGTTAAAATAGTTTTAATGTTTTTTTTTTGCATACATGTTGACAGATCTGCAAGTTTAGATAAGAAGGAACCACCATTTCTGCATCAAATTCTGGGATAAACATATCAAGTGTGCTCATGAAGACACTTAAAAAAAAGACCAAGAGACTTTAAATCCAATTCCCGTGAGGCGGAATGAACATCTGCAGCTAAAAGTAGCTTTAGGAGCTTTAATATGAAGTTTCAAGCAGGTTAAAAATGACTCCTGTTAAACTCCGTGCCTTTTTTTTCACAAACCCGTCCTATCCCCCATCTCCATTGTTCTTTTTTTCTGTTCACTCCTGCTCCTCGGCTCATGGCAATAAAGGCAAATTAGATACATTAATTAAAATTCCGCAGTACGATGCTGCAGGTCAGCATTTTTTTTTTTTTTTTTTTTTGTGCACACACGTATGCGCCCGAGTCCATCACAGAGAGAAAATATTTGTGCTTTGGGGGCTGGATGCACTTGCAATTGATTACTAATGCATTATTAATACAGTCTAAGGGGACATTTCAGATAACGGGAAGCTTATTCCCTAGAAAACGTAACACTTGCAGGTGCACGGCAACATGGACCAGTCCCAGAGGTCCTAAAATGCATAAAGCAGACATAAACAAAACAAAAAAAAAATATATATATATATATAACATTTTATCTAATTATATATGTATAGATCTAGATTAAAATCAAATTAAAATCAATTGAATAGTGTAGATAGAATACTTTCAGGTGTCAACTGTCCTTGCTTGTTCTCCACGATGAGGGTGAGTCCATAACACGATAAATGGCTCATTAAAAGATCATGGAAGTGTGTTTATTTTGTTTTTGATTTGTTTTTAATTTAATTGGGCCGTTGTGACCAGTTCATATAAATATATATAATTAGATGTGAAGTGAAGTGAATTATATTTATATAGCGCTTTTCTCTAGTGACTCAAAGCGCTTTACATAGTGAAACCCAATACCTAAGTTACATTTAAAGTAGTGTGGGTGGGGTAAAGTGTCTTGCCCAAAGACACAACGGCAGTGACTAGGATGGCGGAAGCGGGAATCGAACCTGCAACCCTCAAGTTGCTGGCACGGCCGGTCTACCAACCACAGAGAAAGAAACATAATATTTATTTTTCTTGAGAAAATGTATGTAATGTTAATGCAAAAAAGTTGTAATGTTAAAAACATATATTTTTTTATAGAATACATTTTGTTATAGAACACATTTTCTAAAGAAAGAAAGAGAAGTGAATTATATTTATATAGCATTTTTTCTCTAGTGACTCCAGGTGTTTTTTTACATAGTGAAAGCCAATATTTAAGTTCCATTTAAAGCAGAGCGGGTGGTTAAAGTGTCTTGCCCAAAGACACGACGGCAGTGACAAGGATGGCGGAAGCAGGGATCGAACCTGGAACCCTCAGG